>NW_012104843.1:1558518-1560276 GCF_000951045.1 Mandrillus leucophaeus | reverse complement strand
CAAAGCTGGCTGGAAAACAGAAAAAAGAAACTTGAAGAGAAAACTCAGATTTCTCAGATAACTTAAATGCATAAGTTAGATTATTTTGCCCATAAAAACAAGTGGAAAACAATGAACAACAAAAGCAAACACATTCTTTTATACAATTGACTTGCTGTAGGTCTCAAATTACAGAACCATGACCAATATTAAACAGAACTCTTTAGAACATCACTCATTTCTCATCGGCTGGTAAGTCCCACAAAGGCAAGAGCTTTGCCTGACTTATCTATACTATATGTCTGAGGGCCTAGCTAGGTGCCCAGTAGACAGGAGGAACTCATCTGATGGTGAAGTCGTCCAAAGAGTCCACAGGGCCTGTATTGCTGAACATCACCGTCATTTCTCAGTCCTCATCTACTTGACCATCGGCAGCATCAATATGAACAATCCCCTTGAAATACTTTCTTCCCTGGTTCCAGGATATGACTCTCCTGGTTTTCTTCCTACCTACCTCCCTGGCCACTTGTTCTCAATTTCATTGGCTGGTTCTTCCTTTTCAACTTGATGTGGAAGGCCTGGTTCTTGGACGTTTTCCTCCATCTGCTCTCACTCTCTGGGTGAGCTCCTCCGGTCCCATGGCCTTCAAGCTCATCTGTACACTGATGAATCCTATATTCTTGTTTCCAGCCCAGACCTTTTCCTGGAAATCTTGATGCATACCCACTGCCTGTTCAACACCTCCACTGGGAGGTCTAATATATATTTAAAGCTTCACACACCTAAGACTGAACTCCTCATTTCCCCCCAACCGCTACCTGAATCTGTTCTACCCACCGTCTTCTCCTCAGCATCCTTGACCCCTCTCTCCCTCCTGCACCCCGTAGCCAATCTGCCAGCAAATCCTACTGGCTCTACCTTCAATGTAGCTCAAAGGTCTCGCCATTTCTCCCCTTCACTGCCACCTCTCTGCTCATTCCCACAGCCACACAGCAGGCTTCTCTGCTTCCTCTCCTGGCCACGTGCAGTTCACTCCCCTCCCAGCAGCCAGATCATGTCACGCCTTTGCTCAGATCCCTCTAACAACTGCCCATCTCACTCACAGTAAAAGCCAAAGTCCTTACAACTTTGTACCTGACCTGGCCCATGAAGTCTCCCCCATATCATGGAACTCCCCAGGCCCCTATATGCCATGCCAATGATTGCCTGCTTGCTTTTCTTCAAATTTGCCAGGCACAAGTTCCACAACAAGGCCTTTGCTTGGGCCGTTTCTCGGCCCAGAAGGCTCTTCTTCCAGGTATCTATGTAGCTCAGCTCCTCATCTTCCTTGCTCACTTGCTACCTTCTCAGTGGGACTGACTACAGCCACTCGATTCAAAATTGCCATCAGGACCTTCAGGTCTGGCACTCCGAGCACCCCTTTAAGGCTTTAGTTTTCTCTGCAGTACATACAACTTTCTAAATAACCATATAGAATTAACTTTTCAATTTATTGCCCATTTCTCCTAATTAGAACAGCAGCTCCATTGGGTCAAAGATTTTTTTGGTTTTGGTTTGAACTGTTCACAGTTTTCCTGCTAGCACCTAGAAAGGTAAATAATGCTAAGTACTCAATAAGATCTATTGACTAAGAGAATAAAGGGGCCTTCAGTATTGGCTCTTCTCTCTTAAAATAAAGTTCAAGCTCATTAATCCAGTCTTTTCATTACTTTATAGCCTTGTTCATGTATGTGACTTCCTTGAGCTGCAATGTCTTCTCTCCTGCATTTCCACTTACTC
>NW_012104843.1:1548726-1556988 GCF_000951045.1 Mandrillus leucophaeus | reverse complement strand
TGCAAATCACTGTATTAGGAATTAGAGAGTTTTGTCCCATTAATATGCAAACAGATTTTTTTAAGTGTCGAATAATACAAATTGTTGACAAAAAAATGGAAGTAACATTTTCTTAGTCCACATTAGCATGAGATGGCAAAGAAGGCATAGAATGTTACAGAGAAATTCACCAACAAATGGGCTGCCTTGAGAAAAGGAGTGACCGTATCTTCACTGTTAAGTTCTGTGGTGTGTAGGGTAATATTCATGTGTTTGCTTTTAGATTGAGCCCAATGTATGTCCAACAATTGTACAGCAGACACACAATCTGGTACATGTCAGAATGGTTGGGTTTACTGAGTTTTATACTCTGATTTAATCATTATGCATTGTATACACGTATCAAAATATCGTACATAGCCCCCAAATATGTACAACTATTACATATCAATTAAAAAAATAATAAAATACATACATCGATATAATTGCCATTGATATAGTCTGAGTTTGTGTCTCCTTCTATTGTCTGCAGCCTCACTCGGGAATGATCGTCTGCAAAGGAAAAGGGACAGAAAATAACAATTAACAAAAGCAATCTGGTAGGTGGCTCTGAGCCCCAGAATGTAAGCATATTACATAGAGATCACCCACATACACTCTGCTTTAAAGATAAAGAATTACATACTATACACCTTCTACTTCCTGTTTTGCTATTAAAATTGGGAAGGATTTATAACTTTTTACATTTTACAGTAAATCTCATTAACTTATGCTTTGATCATTGATGGGCCTAAAGCATTGACAAACGTTTGACACTTTTACAAACAATCCTGTGAACCACAAACATAAGTAGTTCTTGGATTGGAAGTTTGAACGACTTCACTAAATCACATACAAACCCTGAGATGTTGAAGGTTGTGACACCCAGCTTGACAAATGATGATTACAAACTCACAGCACAGGCTTCTGGGATGTGTAGATGTGATCCTAGCCTTAGTCACTGGTGAATTCCCTAAGTACTATCTCTGTATCTGCGGGCATCAGCCAGCAAGAGCAAAGCTGTCACCATCCATCATGCAACCACAGGCCAGGCAATAAGGGCACCAAGCCTCAGCCTCCTCATCTGGAGAAGGGGATGACACTATCTGCCTCAAAGTGGGCTGTGTCCAGGATTCAGTGAAAATACAAATTGAGACATAAGTACTATAAAGAGTTCATATTTATGGTATTAATTAGCTATATTTAAATATTTCCTGAGTAAAAAAATTTATCTGCAAGTACTATTGATGTATCTCAATCATTTCCTTGAAAATGTATATTGTATTTTATTTGTTACCTTAATTTTTTTGCACAAATGGGGTCTAGCTATGTTGCCCAGGCTTGTTTCAAACTCCTGGCTTCAAGCAGTTCTCCTGCCTCAACCTCCCAAATGCTAGGATTATAGGTGTCAGCCATAGCACCTGGCCCCAAATCCATATTTTAAAAAGGGATGTGCTTCATATGTTGTCTCTCATAAATGGGAGCTAAGCTAAGAGGGCACAAAGGCATAAGAATGATACAATGGACTTTGGGGACTCAGGGGAAAGGGTGAGAAGGGGGTTAGGGATGAAAGACTACACACTGGGTGTGGTGTACACTGCTTGGGTGATGGGTGCATCAAAATCTCAGAAATCACCACTAAAGAACTCATTCATGTAGCCAAACACCACCACCTGTTCCCCCAAAACCTATTGAAAGAAAAAGTTAAAAATTAAAAAAAAAGAAAGGATGTGCACCCTAAGGGCAGAATTTTCCTGCACTGATCACTGCTCTGTCCCTGGCCCTTAGATTAGAGCCTGGAACATACCAGGTTTACCCCCAAAATAACTTTGAAGAAATAAAAGGTGCATTGTTGTTTTTTGAAAATATACATCCTTTAAAAAGCATTTACCTAAATTACCGTTCCTTTTGGCAGAGGGACCCTTCCTTCCAATTAAAGTGTATGCTAAAACTCAGTATTCAGAACAGATAAAAGCCAGCTGCCCTGAAAGGAAAGCACAGGGCGGCCTGATAAGAACATTCCGGAAAACTTCACTTTCAGTGTTGCTGGAGCAGTGGGAAACCCTGCTTCTAAACCGTGACTGCCTTTTTCTAATGCTAACTTTACTCAACATTTCATTTGGGTTAGTGGGTGAGAAATGAAGCCCACAGCTTTTGAGATAAAAGCCACGAGAGCTGCAGATGACGGACGCTGTTACCCCCGGTCACTGGAGCAAGTATTGACCTGGACCCATTCCTTGAAATGCTAATGGGTGAAAGTCAAAATTTCATATTGATTTTTGGAGTTTAACCTCCTGTTGAGTAAATGTTTTGTTTGTTGTCAATAGCACAGGCAGAAGGAAATCGGTGTCAATTTTCTAACCTTCCTTCCTTGACGGGGCTTTCCAATTCATGACAGGTAGTCACATATTTCATGTCAGTGCCTCACCATTAGTTGGGGTGCAGTAAGTTTATCTGGAAACTTAGTGGTGACAAGTTGGGCCAGAGAAGGAGAAAAGCTGAGAGGAGGTCGTGTCTTCCTGCTCTGCTCAAAGGAGACTATGTGATGAGCAAGTTCTGGGGTCGAGTGTGCGGGTGAGAATTGCTGCTGGTGGGTTAGAATCCTTCACGTGTGGTTTTGGGCCAGTTACTTAATCTTTCTGTGCTTCCTTCACTGTAAAATGGAGATGAAGAGTGCCTACCTTGTGGGATTACTGTGAGCATCAAAATAATACACATAAAGAGATCAGAAAAAAAGCTACACGAAGGGATGGATAGATGTCAGTTATTATCATCATGTGCTATGTAATTGACACCCACATTTTTCTTCTTGCTGTTTTTATAGATGATGTCCAAGCAGATAACAGCAACCCCAGGAACAGACTCACTGGCAGTCAGAATGTTTCCTCATGGCAATCTGCTTTAAGAACCAATTTCCTAGGACACATTTTGCTGCTTAAAACCAGTGGCTCCCTATATATGTTTTGCCACTATTGGGGGCTGGGGGGAGGTGAGCAGGTGCACTAGGCACGTGTAGATTGTTATGGCTTTTGTGTATCTTAGGAGAGCCAGTGCCTACATGCAACTACTGCACAGAAGGGTGCCACAAGCACTGGCAATGCCATTTGAGCTTCAAGAATGAAAGAGGCACTCTAGAACTGAATCACGGCTACTCCACACACACCTGGCTTTCGTCAGCTCCTCTGAAGGGAGGTCAGGTTCACCTTCCTGGATACTCGGGCTTTCCCTGCGCAGGTTTTCAAAAGGCAGGCAACCGACCGCATTAGAATCGTGCAATCTAAGCAGGCCTGTCTCGAAGATCTGTTGTACCCCCTCGTCAGAATCCCCTCTATTTTGTGCTTTATTTCTCTGAGTGCCTCAGGATGGGTGCTGCTCATTCCCTGTGATTTACCACCTGTGGGCTGCTCAGACTATTCTGGAAGGTTCTCTTTAGGGACGCCAGTCTCCACCAAGACTGAATTCCTATTTCCTATCAACAGAGCCTTTGAGGTAGACTTTTACCATCATCTCCTACAGTTCCATCAGTTTACCCACACCCCAACATTTAACTTGGTTGCTACTTCTCCAGATTCAATTGCCCTTTCTCCCCTCAGGATGGAGAAACCTGTAAGACACAGTATAGCTGACTTCCTAACAGAATGAGACGGTGTTTGCCTTTATATACATGGTAGTATCTTTTTCTCTTTTATTGATTCTACTAGATTATAATGTCTTGTGGTCAAAGATAGTGTCACATACAATCTGAATATCCCTAAGAGTACCTTTCCCCAAGGCCACATACCCAGCTCCAAGAGACTCCATTCACAGCACAGAGGCACAGGCTGCAGTCCCACGTGCGGGGCCCTTCCTAATACACAGCAAGTGAGCAACAAGGATTGAACTCTTCCCCATGCTAATGAATGGGTGGTGGTCCAGGATCATCCAAGATACCCTGAATGGGTCCACAGTGCCTTTTCAAATTTCAGTTTTATTTATTTTTTATTTTTAATTAAAAAAAATTTTTTTTGAGACGGAGTTTTATTCTTTTTGCTCAGGCTAAAGTGCAATGGCACAATCTCGGCTCACTGCAACCTCTGCCTCCCGGGTTCAAGTGATTCTCCTGCCTCAGCTTCCTGGGTAGCTGGGATTACAGGCACATACCTCCACATCTGGCTAATTTTTATATTTTAAGTAGAGATGGGGTTTCACCATGTCGACCAGGCTGGTCTCGAACCACTGACCTCAAGTGATCCACCTGCTTCAGCTTCCCAAAGTGCTGGGATTACAGGTGTGAGCCACCATGCCCAGCCTAAATTTCAGTTTTAATACAGGCTTGTCTAATATTGTCAGAATACTGAGCGGCTTCATCTTCTAGAAATCTCTTACCTAATCATTCCTATTCATCTCTAACTGTCCAAATTCTGCCAATTTTTCAGTATTTAACTCACATGTTCCTGCCTCGGTAAGGTCTTCTCATTTATTCAGTGATTTTTTGAGTATCTGCTATACGCCAAACACCATGCTAAGTGTTGGGGATATGTAGTGGTAAACAAGTTAGATTCATGGTCCTTGAGTTCATAGGACTTAAGGCAATGGAAAACACATTAAACAGTCATTGCTTAAATAATGAGTTAAATACAATTTTGATAAGTGCTAAGGTGGAAAGGACAGAGAGCTATGAGAGTGAATGGCATGGGTCCTGACCTACTCTGAAGAGCTAGCCAACAATTCCCTAATAAAAGGACATTGAAGCTGAAACCATGAAGATAGAAAGTGGAGAGGGCAGAGCTCCTAAATTCCAAGTCCAGGAGATAGTGTGTGTTCAGGCCAGGAGGTAGGAAGGATCTAGTATGTTCAGGAAACCAAAGAAGGCTAGTGTGAGGAATGTGCTGTCAGAAGCCAGGGAGGAGAGTCGTGGGAAATGAGAACAGAGAGCAGGGAAGGCCAGGTCATCAGGACCTTCATCCTGAGCACCACGGAAGTCACAGGGAGGGGTATGCCTCGTTTCCTCAGATGCCTGCTATTGTTGAGGACGAACTGGAAGGGCTCCAGTTGGGTCAGTGGGTGTGGGGAGACAATGGGGAGGCTACTGCAATAGTCCTGGGAAATCAATGGCAGCTTAGCATACAGAGGGCTAGTGGACAGGGCCGAATCTGAGGGGTATTGAGCGGGTAGGACTGACCATAATGATGTGGATGAGAAGAGGTATCATGCTGACTTCTAGGATTCTGACCTGAGAAACAGGGCAGAAGATGGTGCCATTGACTAAGATGTGAACCATGGAGAAAAGCCAGCTTGGGGTGGGTGATGGAAATGAGGAGCACAGTGTTGGATATATTTAATTTGAGGTGTTTACCATCGGAATAGAGATAGAGAGTAGGTGGTTGGGTATAAATTCTCCTTCCTTAAATGTCAATAGTCCTTTGATTTCCCTTTTTGGTGCTCTTATATATGGTTATCTATAGACATGACTTATTTCTCCTGCACATCAAAAATACTTTAGCTGGATGTGATGGCATATGCCTGTAGACCAAGCTACTTGGGAGGCCAAGGCAGGAGGATAGCTTGAGCTCAGGAGTTCAAGACCAGCCTGGGCAACATGGCATTTTTATTGTTATTTTTAGAGACCTTGTCTCTATAAAAAATAAAAATTAAAAAAAGAATTAGCCTAGCATGGTGGTGCACACCTGTAGTCCTAGGGAGGCTGAGGCAGGAGTATCCCTTGAGCAGTAGTGGTTTGGGGCTGCAGTGAACTATGATTACGCCACTGCACTCGCCTGGGCAACAGAGCAAGACCCTGTCTCCATAAAAACAAAAACTATTTAAGAGAAGCTGTGTCTTATATTCATCTTCACCTTCTGTGTGCATGCTTCTATGAAAATAACAGTATAAATAAATATATATTGATAAATATATAATTAATAAACATTTATTTTTATAAGTAAGTGAAAAAAAGCCCAGCTTACAATGAGATACCATCACATACCCACTAGAAAGGCAAAACATTTAAGTCTGAACACCAAGTTCAGGTGAGGACGTGGAATAATATAAACTCACAGATGCTGCTGGTGGAAATGAAATTAGTACAATCACTTTGGGAAATAATTTGCTATTTAGTAAAACTGAAGACATCCACACCCTATGACCCAGCCATGAGGAAATGGATGCTGTGTGCATCTGGAAACATACTGAAGCAATATTGTCTACAACTGACAAAAATAAACAATCCAAATGTCCATCAACAGAAGGGAGACATAAATTGTATTATACTAATAAAGTGGAATGCTATTTAGTAATGAAAATGAACAAGCTACAGTTTCATACAACTTGAACAAATCATACAAACATAGTTGAACAAAAAAAAGCAATACACAGAAGAGTATATACCAATGCTGTCCAGTAGAACTTCCTGCGCTGATGGAAACATTCTATATTTGTGCTCACCAGTACAAAGGCCACACTAGTTACTGAGCACAGGAAATGTGGCTGGAGTAACAAAGGAACTGCAATTTTATTTTAATTTTAATGAATTTAAACAATTACATGTAGTTAGTAGCTACAATACTGGATAACACAGATATATGTTACATACTTTCACTTATGTAAAGTTAAAAACCAGGCAAAACATTATTATATTGTCTAGATCTGTACTATCTAATAGGGTATCTGTTAGCCACATGAGGCTAATCCTAACTGTGCTGTAAGTGTAAAATACATATCAAATTTGGAAGACTTAGTATGATAAGAAGAATGTAAAATATCTCCTTTATATGTTTTATACTGACTGCAGGTTGAAAAGTTGACATTTAGGACGTATTAGATTTAATAAAATATATTACTAAACTTAAGTAATTTATTTCTTTTTCTGTTACTTAGTGTGGCTATTGGATTTAAGGACAATTTAATGTTATACATGTGGTTTACATTTATATTTCATAGTTTATTTCTATTGGACCATGTGCTCGGGGATACATAAAACAGGAAGGGTTTCAACCAATCAGGCAGCCAACTCCCAACTCATCGCACCATGCTCAAATAAGCAGATGCCCAGCTGCAGCCAATTGGGTGATTTCTCTACCTTGCTTCTCTGTCTGGCCTATAGAAGCCTGCCACTCACACTTCTAGGTGTAGCTCTCTGAACCTCTTCTGTTTCTGAGGGCTGCCCGATTCATGAATTGGTCTTTGCTCAAATAAGCCTGGCTAAATTTAATTTGTCTAAAGTTTGTCTTTTAACAGTACTTAATGGCACTGAACTTAAAAATGGTTAAGATGGTAAATTTTATGCTATGTGTTATTTTTCCAAAAATAAAAAAGTACATTTTTTCCGTCCCTCCCTTGTATAACAACTCCTCATGTTCCACTCTAGTCCCTGATATCCTGGGAAAGGGCATTCGTGGGCTTGCAGCCTAGAGTCTTGTGAATTCTTCTGCTAGGCAGACTTTCCTGAGATGGCGAGTTCCTTTCCCTGATGAAATCAATGCAGCGGTCACAGTAACTCTATAGCTTTATTTCTTTTCTTTTTTTTTTTGAGACGGAGTTTCATTCTTGTTGCCCAGGCTGGAGTGCAATGATGCGATCTTGGCTCCCTGAAAGCTCTGCCTCCTGGGTTCAAGCAATTCTCCTATCTCAGCCTTTCGAGTAGCTGCAATCATAGGCACCTGCCACCATGCCCGGCTAATTTTTTGTATTTTTAGTAGAGACGGGGTTTCACCATGTTGGCTAGGATGGTCTCAAACTCCTTTCCTCAGATGATCTGCCTGCCATGGCCTCCCAAAGCACTGGGATTACAGGTGTGAGCCACCACGCCTGGCCTCTATAGCTTTCTAATAGAGGATAACAGTCATACATCATGTAGTTTATGAAGAATTTTTGTTTCAGTGATAAAATAAGGTGAACACTGACAAGTGAATCCACCTCCAGCCCAGGAGATCCCTGTGTTAGCAATGAGAGTGGGGTAAGTCTCTAGAAGGGGTTCGGTTGGGTGGAGAATGCAGGACATGTGTTCTGCCATGGAGAGCAACAGGCTGGTCATCACAGGACTGCATTTCCTGGCTGAAACAGGTCAGCACTTCTCAAGTTAATCCCTCTGTCTTCCAGAATACAAGAAATAGGAAAGTATCACCATCACTCACATTATGTCAGTGAATGTAAAAGCTAACGAAGTGAAATGATTGGGTCTTACAGCCACAGAACCCCCGCTATACTCTGCTGCTTGGATGTCTAAGAATGACTTGGCACAGAAACTGCAGATTCTTACGTGTCCTC
>NW_012104843.1:1546713-1548676 GCF_000951045.1 Mandrillus leucophaeus | reverse complement strand
CTGGCATTACAGGTGTGAGCCACCACGCCTGGCCTCTATAGCTTTCTAATAGAGGATAACAGTCATACATCATGTAGTTTATGAAGTATTTTTGTTTCAGTGATAAAATAAGGTGAACATTGACAAGTGAATCCACCTCCAGCCCAGGAGATCCCTGTGTTAGCAGTGAGAGTGGGGTAAGTCTCTAGAAGGGGTTCGGTTGGGGTGGAGAATGCAGGACATGTGTTCTGCCATGGAGAGCAACAGGCTGGTCATCACAGGACTGTCTAGATCTGTACTATCTAATAGGGCATCTGTTAGCCACATGAGGCTGAATTTCCTGGTTGAAACAGGTCAGCACTTCTCAAGTTAATCCCTCTGTCTTCCAGAATGCAAGAAATAGGAAAGTATCACCATCACTCACATTATGTCAGTGAATGTAAAAGCTAACAAAGTGAAATGATTGGGTCTTACAGCCACAGAACCCCCGCTATACTCTGCTGCTTGGATGTCTAAGAATGACTTGGCACAGAAACTGCAGATTCTTACGTGTCCTCCTTCAAACAAAGTTCTCAGATGACTATGAAAACAACAGACATAGACTGTCGGGGCAAATAAATCAGTATATGGATGCCCCTCACCATATGTTCTTGAAATATCATTCACCTTGAATCAGATGCCAATTACAAAGACAAATAGGTATCAACCATTCTTTTAGGAAAACTCAGTTATTCCTTGGGGTACTCTTGAGGCTAAATCATATCAAATTTTTATGAGGAAATGCCTCACAGACATTTCTGCCATCTGGCAAATGTGGGAGTCACTCAGACAAAGAATCCAAAAGAAATGCCAATTGTCCACTGATGAGCCCTGCTCCGCACGTTTGCTTTGAAGGCTTACCAGCTGGGAGGGCCCCTCTCTCCGGGCCAGGGTCTAGCCACTGGGGTTGAAGGGAGGAAAAAGTTTGGAAAACTCAACTGCCTAGGCATACGATTTGTAAAATTCAATCCGTTTTGTGGTTAACAACAGGTCAATTACTAACCATGAAAGCCATGGGGTCAAGACTATGAGAACTTGGTATTTCCGGGGGACACAGTCTGGTAAGTTTGAGAAGACCTGAGCTGTAGTTTTTAATTACCGTCTGTATTTCTCTGCCAGCATCAAAGCCATTTTGCAGGAAACGAAACTAACAGGGGCTTTGGTGTCCGAGACCATGATTTGATGCTGGCTCTACAGCTCACCTGCATCTGCACAAATCTGGAGGCCTGCTGAGCTTCATCTGCAAAAAGCGGTGACGAGGGGCTACTTTCCTAGGAGTTTTGGGAAGACCAAGTAAGATAATGCATAGTATTATCAGGTGCCTGGAACACAGAACAGTTAGTTCCCCTTAAAAAAATTAACCCCGCCGGGCGCGGTGGCTCTTGTCTGTAATCCCAGCACTTTGGGAGGCTGAGGCAGGTGGATCACCTTAGGTCGGGAGTTCGAGACAAACCTGACCAACATGGAGAAACCCTGTCTCTACCAAAAATACAAAATTAGCTGGGTATGGTGGTGTGCCCCTGTAATCCCAGCTACTCAGGAGGCTGAGGCAGGAGAATCGCTTGAACCCAGGAGGTGGAGGTTGCAGTGAGCCAAGATCATGCCATTGCACTCTAGCCTGGGCAATAAGAGTGAAACTCCGTCTCAAAACAAAAACACAACTCTTTTCTGTGAATGAAAGCAACATCCTTGTTGAAGTTGACCAATAAAATCTTCAAAGCACAAAGAGCCAATAAGCTTGTTTGGGAACAGGAGAATAGGACAAGTTATTTGATCGCTCTGTGCCTCAGTTTCCCCAACTGTAAAACTGGAATAACAATACTGCCTATATTATAGAGTTTTGTGAGGATTGAGCTAATATAAATAATCATTAGTAAGCGGCTGGTATATAATAAGAAGTAAATGAAAGTTAGCTATCACTTGTCTTATTAGTGCCAATGACTTA
>NW_012104843.1:1476430-1546663 GCF_000951045.1 Mandrillus leucophaeus | reverse complement strand
TCATATCAAATTTTTATGAGGAAATGCCTCACAGACATTTCTGCCATCTGGCAAATGTGGGAGTCACTCAGACAAAGAATCCAAAAGAAATGCCATTTGTCCACTGATGAGCCCTGCTCCGCAGGTTTGCTTTGAAGGCTTACCAGCTGGGAGGGGCCCTCTCTCCGGGCCAGGGTCTAGCCATCGGGGTTGAAGGGAGGAAAAAGTTTGGAAAACTCAACTGCCTAGGCATAAGATTTGTAAAATTCAATCCGTTTTGTGGTTAACAACAGGTCAATTACTAACCATGAAAGCCACAGGGTCAAGACTATGAGAACTTGGTATTTCCGGGGGACACAGTCTGGTAAGTTTGAGAAGACCTGAGCTGTAGTTTTTAATTACCATCTGTATTTCTCTGCCAGCATCAAAGCCATTTTGCAGGAAACGAAACTAACAGGGGCTTTGGTGTCCGAGACCATGATTTGATGCTGGCTCTATAGCTCACCTGCATCTGCACAAATCCGGAGGCCTGCTGAGCTTCATCTGTAAAAAGTGGTGACGAGGGGCTACTTTCCTAGGAGTTTTGGGAAGACCAAGTAAGATAATGCATAGTATTATCAGATGCCTGGAACACAGTACAGTTAGTTCCCCTTAAAAAAATTAACCCCGCCGGGCGCAGTGGCTCTTGCCTGTAATCGCAGCACTTTGGGAGGCTGAGGCGGGTGGATCACCTCAGGTCGGGAGTTCGAGATAAACCTGACCAACATGGAGAAACCCTGTCTCTACCAAAAACTCAAAATTAGCCGGGTGTGGTGGTGTGTCCCTGTAATCCCAGTTACTCAGGAGGCTGAGGCAGGAGAATCGCTTGAACCCAGGAGGAAGAGGTTGCGGTGAGCCAAGATCATGCCATTGCACTCTAGCCCAGGCAACAAGAGTGAAACTCCGTCTCAAAACAAAAACACAACTCTTTTCTGTGAATGAAAGCAACATCCTTGTTGAAATTTACCAACAAAATCTTCAAAGCACAAAGAGCCAGTATGCTTGTTGGGGAACAGGAGAATAGGGCAGAACTGGAAACTTGAAGCAGCCAATCTTTCAGGGAAGAGGAGCTGGAGATACTTTTAAAAAGGAAACAGGAGAACGGTTTGAAGACATGCTGAATGCTCTTCAATAACTCCTACATTTTAATCTCCTGGTATCTGCTCAACAACCTATCCCTATTTCTGTGTAGTGGAGCACAGAGTTAGGATCCCGGGCTCCCGAGCCAGAATCCCTGCATGAATCTCAGTTCTGCTGCTTTCTAGTTGTGTGGCCTTGGATAAGTTATTTGATCGCTCTGTGCCTCAGTTTCCCCAACTGTAAAACTGGAATAATAATACTGCCTATATTATAGAGTTTTGTGAGCATTAAGTGAGCTAATATAAATAATCATTAGTAAGCGGCTGGTATATAATAAGAAGTAAATGAAAGTTAGCTATCACTTGTCTTATTAGTGCCAATGACTTAATGACTTAATTTAAGACCTGATCATTTTCATCTGCACTATTTCATTTTTGCCTCTAGTTGCTTCCCTCACTAGTGAATCCACGCCAAGGGCTGCTTTTCTAAAACAGACATTTTTTCCTAACACCACTTTGGTAACCATTCAATGATGTAAACAGGAAACTGAAGAATGGTGGGCAAACAAGCAAAAAATCTGATAAAATCATTCAAAAGGATTACTAGGTCTTTTTATTTACCTGGAAAGATCTCTGGGACATATTACAGAGTGAAGAAGAAAAGAGCAGACTACAAGGCAGCATGTCTAATAAGAGTCTATTTACATGAAATAATCAAATACATTGGTGTACGTGTAGGTATGCATAGTGGGATAACTGGAAGAATGAGGTTTCTTCTGCAGGGGATAAAATCTGGAGTGATTTTTATTATCATCTTTATGATTTTATGGACCGCTTTAATGGTCTACAAGGTTTATATTATCTTTGTAATCAGAAAGAGAATAACACATCTATTCTCATTGAAAAACAAAGAGCAAAAAAAAAAAAAAAATCAAGTCAATAGCTTCAAGAGAGAGAAAAATAAGAAGACTGAAATGAAACAAAAAAAATGTTAGCAAGGTTTGAATCTGGATGGTGAGATTCTGGGCTATGTTCCCCAAGTTTTCCACAGTGTACAAAGTTTCTTTAATGTGTATGAATTGGAGAAAAAGAAATCTATTTGCCATGTATGACTTGAATATGATCAAAATTAAACTTATGTTTATATCATAATCACAACTCAATGTTACCCCATCAAGAAATGTAACAAACTTTGCCACTTTGAGAAACTCCATCTGCATAAAAACTACTTGCTATTCCTCTCGTATCTCTCAGTAAAAGCCTTTACTAGATGAAACAGAGAAAAGCAGATATTTTCGGGTAAGAAACTGGCACATAAAGACCTTGTCACAACAAACCACTGCTCAGTGTGGAAGAATTATAATCTGCTGAGGTTTTCCCCCCGTGTACACAGGCATGCATTGGACTGGGGTGCTGTGAGATTTAGGGCAGGCCCACGCTCCACCCTCAGTCTGTAAAACATGGTATTTCCGCCCTTTCCATCAGGCAACATTACGTTTAAAAATATCTCTAAGTAGCTTCAAATATTTTAACTCTTTCATATTAAATATGATGGATATTGGCAATAGCCATGCAATTTTAACTTGTGTGTGATTAGATAGTTCCACAGTGGCAGAAATGGAGTATGTCACTGATAATCTTTCACCTCTAACCAATTCTTTCTCTCTGCTACATACTGGTGACATATATAAGGCAAATTAGAATCACAATGATCTAAGTAACATTTGGCCTCTGAGAGAAGGCTGGAAATTAATTTTAATTACAATTGATTTCTGCAAATAATGGATCTGCTCCTCCTGTGACTGCATTTGGGCCAAGGACTGCTGTTGCGCTTGTTTCAAGGAGGATCTGCAGGAGAGCCGGTGTGCCTGCAATTCAGGAAGTGCTTGGCGCCTTACCCAGTGGAGATGCCACCTCCACTGCAGTCTCCCTGCTTGTTGCCCCCTGGGTTCCCAGCTCTGCCATGCAGGTTCTGAGCAGGAAGTTTGAGTTGGATGACGGTGACTCCGTATGAACTCTCCTCTTCCTGCTGGTTTCATGTGGGTCTTGCCTTGTTTTCTGACTCTTTTTCTGACTCTGACTAATCCCTGTGTCAGAGCTCTTACTTCATTCTTCAGAAACCTGGCAGGGATTTATTTATTTTACCCTATGCCTTCCTAAACATATTGTGTCCATCTGCTTCTCTCTTGCTCATGCCCACCTGAATTTAACGCCAAAAGCTCGCCTGCCAGTCCATTCTTACCTAACTAAACTCTGGTTCCCTCCCTTCAAAGACACTGTTGGAGTCACTTAACTAGCAGAGAGAAGCACACTGCTATAAAACAAAACGTTCGAAAAGTGAAGCCTTCAGTGTGAGCAGCCAAGGTTGGCTGACTGGTTAGAAGAATCTGGGGCAGGTCCGAAGTTCCAGTCGCTGACTAGTCACACCTCGCTGTTAGGAAATGGAGTAGGAGGGTGTGGCAACCCACCTCAGAAGGGACCTCGTGTCCTCAGCCCTACATCAGAGTCTCTGCCATACTAGATCTACTAGATTTACCAGTGGGACCCAGCGGCACCCCTTCTCTCCAGGAGACAGTGCTCCTTGCGCCAGCTGAGCAGTTCTGTCTCAGGATGGCCGTTGTTAAAGCTCCTTTAGCTGGGTCCTGGGCTCTCTACACCCTCCTTGCTCCCTCCACAGATCACCTCATCCTGCTAATGGCTTCTACCACCACCCATATGACCCATGAAATGGATCACTGATTTATAATCCGGCCCAGACCCCTCTCTTTCAGATTTCACAGCAGTCTACAGAACTGTCTGCTTGGCATCTCATTTGCATGTTTCAAAACCATCTTAATATGTCCCCAAATCAAACTCATAAGCTGCTGTTGATCTCAAGCCAACCTGAGCTCCTCTCCACAGCTGGTTCCCTTCCAGTATTATCCATCCTGGATAATACTGGAAGGGAATGGCCCATCCGTCCTTCCATGTGTCTACCTGTTCAACTGCCCATCATCCATCTAACCATTCATCCTCCGGCAAGTCGGAAATGCAGGAGTCACCTCGGGCTCTTTGGTCTTCCTCACCCTGTGTCCCATCCATCTTTCCGTTGGGTCTATTACTTCTTTTGAATTCATCTACTTATTTTCTTTCTAGCCAACATCATCATCGTGTCACACTCGGGCTACTGGAAATTCTTAACAGCTGTCCCTTTCAAACCTATTTTCTCTGCAATCAGATCTAAATTTTCCAGTGAAATTTTATTTACACCCTCCCAACCCCTTTAATGAAGTTTCCCTTGTTCTTATAATAAAGACAAAAGTCCTCAACCTGCCCCAGAAGGCTCTGTAGGTCTGGGTTCCACCTCCTTCCTTCTCTAGCCCAACTCCTACCCCTATCCTTCCAGCTCCAGCCACCCAGCCTTCCTTTAGTTCTTCAGACCCAAGGGGCTCCCTGGCATGACAGGATCTGTTCACATGACCCCCCCTCCCAATTCTGCAGCATCCTCCCTGCTCCGTCCCCTCTGTTCAGTTGTTTACCATGTCCCAACCTCAGGGAGGCCTTCCTACAACTCTTCACTCGGTCCCCACGTTGTGAGTTTTCATAGTACCATGTTAACGCCTTCTGTGCTCTTAACTTGAATTTTATTTTGTAATCATTTACATCACCCCCTTCTCCCCCACGAAATCTCACAGGGCCATCAGCTTCATGAGGGCAGGGGCTCTGTCGGCTCTTGCTCCTGTGGTCACCCCAGAGTCCCTGCATCTCACACATCTGCCCCTACCCCACTCCTGCTGCTGTGGCAGCACAGCCTTCCCTGCTGTCCCAGCCACCTGGGCAGCCACACTCCTCTGCCTTCTCACCTGTTTCAAGTCCTGGTTGGCATCTCATGCCCTCATGGAGGCTTTCCTTGACCACAATCTAAAAACATCGCCCACCCTGACCAATCTCCGTTCCCTGCTTCATTTTCCTTGCCGCGTGCTCACCTCCTAACACGGGTGTTACACCCTGCTCAGCAATTGTTCCTGTCTTCCCCACAAGAAGGTGCAGCACGACACCAGCACAGCATCCTGTCTTTGTTCCCTGCTCTGTCACTGACACCTAGAATAGTGCCTGGTGTGTAACAGGCACTCAGCAAATATCTGTTGAAAGAAAGACTGTGGTTTGGCACAGTGCCTGGCACATGGCAGATCAATACATATTTGTTGAATAAAGAACAGAAGAGAGGAGGAAGGGAGCCTGGGAAGCTTCTGCAGATTCTGGCTCATTATCTCCAATTGCCAGCCCCTCGAAAGAGAAGCCGGCTGCAAGGGGGCTGCCTCGTTAGCAGGGAGATTTGGTGTGTGCCTTAAGCTTAGAGTTAATTATAATTAGGAACTGTTGAGAGTATTAGGAGGGTTATGATGGTGTGTGGAGGGGTGGTAATGGTGGATAGGGTGTTGGTTTATATTTGGAACGGGCTAGCTCAGCAAATTTATAGTGTAAATAAGGGAAAAGTTAACTTACTTAAGAGCAAAAGCCAATAAACAGTTTTAAGGACCATTAAAACTATTTTACATGCAAACACTGCTGCAAAACAATGAATGTGATCATTATACAACGTCTGTGTTCTTTGAAAAGCACTAACAAGAATCTCTAATTTATGCTGACTGAATCCCCAATTCCTCATCCTAGTTAGTGGTGTTATCCCAAGTCTGAGGCTCTAGGAAGCAGGCTTCCCAGGAATGGAACTGACTTTTCTAGTTACATAATTTTTAGGCGGGGGATAGTAATACTATTCACCATGCCCATAAAGAAACAGCCGTTATGTACGTGTGAGTCATTATGTATGTGTGGGTCATTATGTGTGTGGGTATAGGAAGCAAACTAGAGGAAGGGGTAACACGGATGCCCAGGGAAGGGCTTCAGGATGCCATGGAAGGTGAAAGGGAGATTAGGAGGCTGGACAGAGAAGCCTCTTTTTGACACTGTCCCTAGAAAGATACAAAAATAACACAACCCAGTAAAGAAACACTAAAAGAGCACCGGAAGGGATGGGACAGAGGGCAGTGAGGGCTAGAAAATGTAGCCCCAGAGGTCACGGGTAAATGACAGCCCACCACAATGCCCGGAAACGGAAGCCAGAGTCCCGCCTGGGCAGAACTGGGCCACTGCACACAGAAGTGCTCACCAGTAAGGAGGAGGATGGTCCCTGAACTACCCACCAGCTCATCATTGGAATCTGAGACTTTAACATGCTGATTTTTTTTTTTTTTCATTTTAAATGAAGTAATGAATCTGCTAAACTCAAGAAGAGTAACAGAAATAATGAAGATGTGAGATTTTTTTTCAGGAACAACGATCAATATTGTTTTAATGTGGCATTTCTATTCATTTACACAACACGTGATCTTTTCAGGGAATTCTGACATTGAGAAGGCTCATGACTCACCCAAGGTCATTGAGCCAGTACGTGGTAGGACAAGGACTCCAAACTGTTCCTCCTATCTCCAAACCTATGTCCTTCTCTTTTGTCTGAAAGGTCTTTCCTGATTAGTCTGCCACTCATCCACTCACCCTTCTCCTACAAGTCCCCAGTGGTGTCCCCACAATACATTCTCCATTTATTTATGGACCTGAGATCTATTATTTCATGCATGTCTTATTCTTATCTGGCCACAGACTGCAAATTCATGGTGGTAGGAGGTAGATTTAAACTCATCCTCCCTCTGACAACATTGTGCCAGGCACACAAATCACATTTGAGACCTATATTTGGGGTGCTGAAAAATTTGATCCTAAGTTCAGGGTCCTGAGAGTTGAAAACAATCTTGATGGTAGAAATGTGCCCTGGGGGGTAGGAAAAAGTTCCCCTTGCAGAATCTGTTCTTCACTAAACCAGGAGTCAGCCAACTACTGTTTGTGGGCCAAATCTAGCCCAAAGCCTGGCTTTGAAAAAAAGTTTCCCTGGAACACAGTCAGATCCATCTGTTTCTGTATTGTCTGTGGCTGCTTTCGCATGAAAACAGCAGAGCCAAGAAGCTGAACTGAGATTGAGATTGGCCTGTAAAGGCTAAAACATTTACTACTGGACCCTTTACAGAAAAAAAGTTTGCCAACCCCCTGCACTAGACTGTAAGTACTAGGAGGGCAATATCTATTTGTGTTTTATTATCTTCTTTTCTCTTTTTTTCTTTTTTTTGAGACCTCCGGAGTCTCGCTCTGTCACCAGGCTGGAGTGCAGTGGCATGAACGGCTCACTGCAACCCCCGCCTCCCAGGTTCAAGCAATTTTCTTGCCTCAGCCTCCCGAGTAGCTGGGATTACAGGGACTTGCCACCACACCCAGCTAATTTTTGTCTTTTTAGTAGAGGCAGGGTTTCACCATGTTGGCCAGGTTGGTCTCAAGCTCCTGACCTCATGTAATCCACCCGCCTCAGCTTTCATTATCTTTTTATCGGCCTTCATTATCTTTTTATAGCAGTGCCTACCACAGAGTCTGGCAAAAAGAAAGTGATCAATAAATATTTATCGAATAAAGAGATAGATTATTGGACCCTTTTAAGCATGTACTCTCTGTCCAGCTGTGATGAGCAATGGGTAGAGGAACAGAATTCAGTGTTCCTGTGACAAACAGCTATATACCAAATACCTACGAGGGTCAAGTGGAGACAAAGTGGGCAGGATCTCTGGAGGTATAAAGGAGAAAATCTGTTCGGAATGTGGTGGAGAGCCTGCAGACATCTTATAGAAAGGAAACAATCAATATAGGGCCATGCCCATGTTTGCCTGCCTCCACCTCCTGAGTAGCTGGAACTGCAGGAATACACCATCATGCCCAACTACTTTTTTTACTTCTTTTTTTTGTTTGTTTTGACAGAGTCTCTCTCTGTCATCCAGGCAGGAGTGCATGGCGTGACCTCGGCTCACTGCAAGCTCCGCCTCCCGGGTTCACACCATTCTCCTGCCTCAGCCTCCCGAGTAGCTGGGACTACAGGCACCCGCCACCACGCCCGGCTAATTTTTTTTGTATTTTTAGCAGAGATGGGCTTTCACCATGTTAGCCAGGATGGTCTCGATCTCCTGACCTCATGATCTGCCTGCCTCGGCCTCCCAAACTGCTGGGATTATAGGCGTGAGCCACTATGCTCAGTCACTTTTTTTGCTTTTTTTGTAGAGACAGAGTCTCGCTTTGTTGCCAAGGCTGGTCTCCAACTCCTGGCCTCAAGCAATCCTCCCAACTCAGTCTCCCAAAGTGCTAGGATTACAGGTATGAGTCACCGCACCTGGTGAAAACTAGGCCAGTGGGACCAATGATCCCAGCGCCCATCAGGCAGTGGTTATAAAAGCTGCTCCTGGGCTGGAATCCTGCCTCCATTCCTTATTAACTGTGAAACCCTGTAACACTCTTTATCCCTCAGTTTCCTCACCTGGAAAACAGCTACAAAAATATTACCTATTTCGTGGTGTTGTTACAGGAAATGAGTAAGTTTCTATGTGCAAAGTACTTAGTGTGTCTGGCATATGTAAGTGCTCAGCAAATGCTAGCTTTTCTCACTCATGATTAAAAAATATATCTCAGTGTCTCTACGAGGAGGTATTAAACTAGATATTGGGAAGAAGCAGACTCAATGTTGTATTGGAGAAAGGCCGTCTGGATCTCTCAGCATATCCAAGGCTACATCCCTTGACATTGCATTCTGTATGCTCAGCATGAGGCCACATTGGTGATGCTATGCAATGAAGTTATAGACTCAGCAATGTCCCTTCCACTTGGTATGGGAAGGGGATTCCCCACTTCACTTTCAAGAATCTCTGTGAATTTGCTACAGAGCTGAAGGGACTCCTGGAAAGGATCTCATAAGCCGTCGGGAGAAATCTGAATTCTAACAGCGCAAAGCTTCGGTGGGCTCCCAGAGAAAATGAAGGAACTTGGAAGGGTCTAGACAGAACAAGAAACCATGTTTTCCTTCTCTGAGCCTCTGGAACACTGTGTACCGGGCTGCAACACAGCCCTGTGCCATGGTACTGGACCACCACCATAGCGATCTGACTGTCCGGTTGGGTCTGTCCTGGGGACAGGGGCACCATCTCATCTCCATGGCCTTTGTGTCCTCAGTATCCAGTATCAGGAATGTGTCCCACAAGTGTTGATGGAATCCACTGAGGAGTAATCAACCCTAGACCTCAGACAGCATCTCCTACCTACAAAGGACTCTGACACGACCACTCTAGTGCTACTAAATACAGCATGCTCTAAAAGCAACTACAAACACACGAAGCTAGCATTTGCACCCGGCAACCCTGGCGATCATTTCTTGATGGCCAGCGGGAAAGCAGTACGTGCTCGGTTGGGATGTTTTGTGCCACATATAAGCTCCACACCTCCCCGCCCCCATTTCTTTTTCTAAAACACACTGAAATCTGTGCTGTCCAACGCAGTAGCCACTAGCCTCATGACCTGTTTAAGTTAACAATAGTAAAAATTAAATAAAATTTAAAATTCATGTTGTCAAACTGTTGAACAGCAAAAATGAGAAATAAAATAAAATTCATTTTCTCAGTCATATGGCCATATTCCAAGTACGCAGTGTAGCTACTCCTATGTGGCTCATGGCTACCGTCTGGGACGGCACAGACATGAAACATTTCTACAGTCACAGGAAATCCTGTGGCAGCACTGCGAGAGAATCTGTACTGTCGCACTAAGAAATGTGAACTCAGGCAAAGACAGTTTAACAGTACTTTCTCAATCAGTAAAGCTAACAGATCGCTCCCCTGGAATAACCAAACCTTCCAAGTTTGTTCTCTCGTAAGGAATGAGACACGATGCGCGAGATGTTCTCTTGGCCTCATCAGCATTGTTGTGTTGTTTTTTAAAATTTATGTATCTTTATAAATAGTATTAATTATGGTAGGCGACTACAGTGGGCCCGTTAGTGCCTTGATGCAGTCACGGATGACGGAGAGCAGTTTAATGCAGGGGATGGATAGTGCGGGCCGTGGGAGAAGGGGTTATCATCAATCTAGCACGCGTCTCAGCATTGCTACAGAACATTAATGAGGCTGGGCTCCACTTAAAAACCATCCAAGGCATTATGGGTTGGGAACATTCAGTTTCACAGGCACTGGGTATTTCTAAGTTATAATCCTAGCTCTTTTGCTAATGAGTGTTGTGATACGGGGAGTATCATTTACCTTCTGAGTTTCAGTTTCCTGTCCTTAAAATGGGGCTATTACTGACCTACCTAACCCAGTGTCCACAGGATTAATGAGTTAACGTTAGCAGAGAACTCTGAGCTCCTTGCATTAAGGCATGCTGTGCATCATTATTTCCATTCATTCTCACATAGCAGCTGGGAAACATTAGGACTATTATGTTTACTCCATCCAATATGCATTTTCCTTCTCAGCATTTTAATGTTACCTATGTTACCCAAACCTTAAATCTAAAAGTAAAACAGGGCCCATAACAACAGTACAATGATGAAGTGGGGGTAGACAGTTATTCCTTTCTTTAGTTTGGGCATAACACCAGCTCTTCTAAAAGGATGAAGGCGGTAATTGCACTGTAAATTTCCTCTGTATGAGCCTGGTGGTCAATCTTACGAGATGCGAAAAGGAAGTTCTACAACAGCACAATGACACTGTTGACACTTACATGCAATGATATTCCCGTATCTGTTCTTCATTCTGTTCTCATCTTTCTTAGCCGAGTCCCATGGTGCAGACTGCCCTTCAAAGAAGCTCTAGAAGGAAAGAGAGACTGAGAATTACAACTTGGCACAGTAAACAGAGAGATCTTAACGATGGAGGATGTTCTTAAAAAACGTAGAACAGGGGTCAAGAAGGAAAGAATGCCCACAGGAACGAGATAAGGGATTATTACACTATATTACATTTTAAGTATTTCATTTAGCTTTTGCTAAACATTGTTTTCCTTTAGTTAGTATCTTACAAACACAGGGATGGAGGCTGAAGAGTGAACCCACGATTTCTCTGTCTAACCCAGTAAAAATGGTCACATGTTCATCCCCATCCCACCTGAATATTTAATACAGAAAAATTAATGTTTCTCTCAATTTGCTTATTGTCATTTTTCAAATTCTTATAAGAGATACAGTGATGTCTTTTTCTCCCTAATTGCTACTTGAAGAAAAGTTATTTTTTGTTAAAACATCAGAGTAGATAAGCTGAGACTGCATGACTTCCAGGCCAAAATCCTGTAATAAACTCTGCCAGAGTTTTCTCTTTATTTTTAATGGAGTTTAGATGTTCATTTATTTAGGGATTTGGCATTATGATGCCTGGAGTCTTTAATCTTCAGTTTTTTTTTTTGTTCAGTTGTAATGAAAATGTCCTCTACTCTCGGTGGACAAATAAAAAAAAACAGTGTGTGACTTTATTTCCACTTTAGTTCACACTACATTTTACCTTTATGTGGTCAACTATGTGAGGAGGTTATGGGCAAACCTCCCATAGAAGTGAACAGGATTCAGTCAAGCTATTTCTTGTTTTTGCCACGGTCCTCATATACTTCCTGGCACCCACTGGGAAGGGAGAGAGAGGGAAAGAAGAGACGAAGGGCGAGCAGATGAATGAGCACCATTTGGGAATGCGTTGGGGCCAGAGAACAGGGCATTAGGGACTTGTGTCCTCAGATGTGCTCCAGGGTGGCTTTCAAGTTCTCTCCCAAACAGAAGCTCTTCCTTCCTCCCCAGTCTCCACCTCACCTGTGGTGTTCAGCCATCTTGGCCATTTCCACCATTTACAATATTCTGAGATTAGTGTGTCGCTAGGTAGAATGTATTTATTCCCTTTTATGGGTCCGACTCTCCCTCATGAGGTAAACTGTTGCTTAGCACTGCTGCAGTAGGACACACTGCTTGCAGACGCCATGGGGTATCTGTGCCCCGCTCTGCCCGCCTGTGTGCTGCACAGTATTCTGACCACTAAGTGGACAGTGCTTGGCATCCTCTGTTGTTTCTGTGTCTGTCTCTGCCACCAGGCTGTGGACTCCCTGAGAGCGGGGGCTGTGTGTTCATCATTTATGTTTGGAATCCAGTAATTAGTTACTGAATGAATGAATAACTGTGGTGTTTGGTTGTAGTATGTTTTGGCTTTGATCTCAAAATGAAGCTTTATTTCTGCAGCTTAAGTGTGCAAGGGGCTCTAAGGCTTGGAAAGCCTACCTATCCACAGTCTGCAGATTTCATTCCGCCGTTGAATGGAATGGACCTGACATAGTTTGCCAAGTCCATGCCTTTTCTGTGGCCTGGTGGGTATGGATACTGCTGTTACCATACAACCGAGCTCGCATCAGAGACTGGCTGGAGAAGATCCCAGCCCCAGGTCTGTCCTGCCCTCAGGCTTCAGATCTTGTCCTCGGTACATCCACCCAACAAAACAGCTGAGCAACACCATTTTATCACACAACACAGAAGAGTGAAAAAAATAACACTACACACCTAAGAGTTAAGAGGTTTAATCTACTCATCTTAACTTAAGGTCCCTTAGTTGTGATCATAGGTAACACTTTATTATCATAACAGTTTTTACCTTATATTTATCATTTCAAACATACGGTAGGATCAGACGTGCGATATATGAACAGCTGTGTTAACAGACTCACACTATGTGTCGCTAGTTGAAGAGTGACATGGTTTGGCTGTGTCCCCACCCAAATCTCATCTTCAGTTGTAGTTCCCATAATCCCCATGTGTTGTGGGAGGGACCCGGTGGGAGGTAATTGAATCACAGGGGTGGTTTCCTCCATGCCGTTTTCCTGATAGTGAGTGAGTTCTCATGAGATTTGATGGTTTTATAAGGGGCTTTTCCCACCCTTCACTCGGCACTCCTCCTTGCTGCCACCATGTGAAGAAAGACGTGTTTGCTTCCCCTTCTGCCGTGATTGTAAGTTTCCCGAGGCTTCCCCAGCCCTGTGGAACTGTGTGTCAATTAAACCTCTTTCCTTTATAAATTACCTGGTTTTGGGTATTTCTTTTTTCTTTTTTTTAAAATTTGAGACAGTCTCACTCTGTCACCTAGGCTAGAGTGCAGTGGTACGATCTCAGCTCACTGCAAACTCTGCCTCCTGGGTTCAAATGATTCTCATGCCTTACCCTCCCGAGTGGCTGGAATTACAGGCATGTACCACCACGCCTGGCTGATTTTTGTATTTTTAGTACAGACAGGGTTTCACGATGTTGGCCAGGCTGGTCGCAAACTCCTGACCTCAAGTGATTCGCCCACCTTGAGATTCACCTGCTGGGATTATAGGAGTGAGCCATTGTGCCTAGCCTCGGGTATTTCTTCATAGCAGCATGAGAATGGACTAATACAAAAAGTAAAACACTGTATGATACAGGGCAAATACAAATAGAAACACTTTCAGGTTATTCATAAATTAACTCAATAGAAATACTATCATTAAAAATGGCTAGTTGATTCCATCTAGAACAAGACTTTTATATAATCAGGGGACTTATTCAAACATGTAACTTCTATTCTGCTGTGCAACATGCATTTAAAAATAGCTCCAGGGATTTTAAAGTCAGATACTCTTTTTCTGAATACTGTCTTTGTTACTCTATGAATGACAATAATTTTATAGTTGAGTAATAACTATTATTTGACTTCCAACGATTTAATTCCACTTTGAGTTTGTCATGATTACCAATTTCACTTCCCTCTGCCTTTTCCACCCATCTAAAAAGTTCTCAGATTTTGTTTTTTGTAGGAAGATGGAAGAAGAAAACTGACTTTGAGACTTCGAAGTCTTCCAGTAAATCCACAGCCTCAACTCATACAGAAAATGCCCCTAGATTCCCTGAGCCTTCAAGTGGGGACCCGAGCCACATGAGAGTCCCTGCCCTCTCTGGACACACAGAGGCTCCCTTGTGGGGAATGACGCTCACATCACAGCTGTGTTTCTTTAGCATTTGTGGTTATTACAGGACTGCCAATAGTCCTTGTATTTAAAAATAGTTATTTTAGTTGTATTATTTTCATTTAATTGGTGACCAAGAAACAGACACAAATCAACAAACGAAACAATAACCAATTGTACTGCATTTGAGCACTACAGTTTCCAGAATGTTTTCCTACAGATGGGGCCCAAGTTTTATCCATCTCTGAACACTTATTATGAGAGCATCAACAAGTATGTGCAGGTGAATGAGTCCATCAGCTCACCTGATCCTCACTGGAGGAGAGGACATGAGCTGTCCCTTACAGCTGAGGACATGAGATGAAGACAGACGCCTCAACAGCTTCTAACACAACCTAGATCAGAAGTCAGTGTCTCTGACTCTTTATCCACTGCTTTTCCTCTACCACCCTTACCCCAATGACCTTGAGAAGAAAACACTATTAAGTCAACTTAAATACACATCGCCAACAATTGTTTTCCATGCGGAGATTATCTCTGCTTGTCTCTGAAACAACGTTTACAACAAAAGAATATTTAAAATGTCAACTAACTATTACTTTCATAAAACAGGAATTTTTTTTTTTTTCTCATACATATGTGTTCATTGCATGGAAGCCATTGCAGGAAAAGTTCAACTTCTTGCAATGAGCCTCCCAACTTCTTATCCAGGAATTATATGAATCACTATAAATGGCAAAATATATTTTTTAAAAAACAAAATTAGAGATGCTCTGAGGAAAAGGTCAGATAACTAGTGCCTCCACAGATAAATGTCACTGTCTCCTGACTCCATACACATATGGTGACGGTGTCTCGCATTTTCTGTAAGTGTTGCTTCCAATTATATAGCCCATTTCCCCATGGATACATTTGGATTATTAAGACTACGTGTCCTTATCCCTGGCTTGGAAAATAAGGAATATACCTATGGGAGCCCAGAGAGAAAAGGGAAAGTCTTTCTAGATTGGTTGCCTTGGCTTTTATTTCCTTTTGTTATGGAGATTAAAAATGTTTTTTCCTAAGATGGATCCACTTTGAATATTATGGCTTTTTTCTAGAATATACTTTCCAGATATCTGAGAAAATATTTACTTTAGACTTCTTCTTAGGCCTAAAGTGAGACAAAAGCCAATTGTTTACATTTTCAGTTAGAAAATAAAACTCTATCTGTAGCTCTGGAGCCACTGAGTACTCAGAGAAGCCATGATATGGTACATGGATCTCTCAGACTGTGCCCCTGGTTGCTTTCCGGGTTAACAATTCTCAGAGCAAGTGTGGTAACTGGGATAGGAACACTGCCGTCAGTGCCTTAGAATACTGCTTCATGTCTGGTTTGCAGCCAGGACTGCCACAGATGTGGAGCTGCAGAGGTGGCAGATACACTTCCTTCATTCTTCCTTCCCTAGAGAGACTGAGGATTCTCTACTGACCCTGTGAGTCCACCCCCCTTCTTTTTTTTTTTTTTTTTTTTTTGCAGACTATGAGATTGGCATAATCACTAATAAACACAACAGTAAAATGTGCCTGAGGAAAATCAAATAACATTGGGTTATGTGTAACTTTACTATGCAATTATTCTATTATGTTCCTTTTCACATGCTTTTTCACTTTTAAATGTCTTTTAATAAATTAAGTGAAGTCAATGCACATTTTATAAGATGTTCGCCTGTGCATTTTTCTTTGGGCAAGAAAAAAAGGTTCTTTAGCTATCTTTTTTATCTTTAAGGGGTCAAAAGTTAAACATGTTCTTTTAAATTTACATAAATTGAATATTGAATACTTTAAGAAGAGTTCTACTCTGAACCAATATTCTTGGGAAGTAATCACCACATAATTTATTTTGTAGAAAAGAAGGGTTCCTCTCAAACTTGTTGAAAGTAAAGACAATCAGGTTTTGAATCCTTCCAGTTCTGATAGAAAGAAAAGAACTTTGTTCTTTGGAGTGAGGATTTTCGAAGCATATGCCAACGACTGGCTTCTGGTCTCTGGGGGGAAATTTTGCTCATCTTCTCCTTGCATCTCTCTATGCCTGAGACAAATCCTTACGTTCAAGTTTAAGCACAACCTCCAACTCCTCTATCTCTCACCTCGGAGTCTTCTCTTGACAGAATTATGTTCAGGCTTGCTACAATCAAATTTGACCAAAGCTCAGGCATAATTTTGAACAAGAGGCCCAATGAGAAAGAGCAGGAGGGATGGTTGAGGGAACCAAGGCTAAAAGCATCATTTAGCCTCTGAGGACGTTCCATCTGCAGAGTAGCAACTTAAGGACAAGTGTGGGAGGCAGGCAACGACGGCCCCTGCTCCCAGTACAAGTTTTATAGGGGGAATTTTGAATATAATATGCACATTTAGGCAATATTTAGTGTTTAGGGCAGATTCTAAATATGTGGGTATAACTTAACACACCCACTATGAACTTTCTATTATGAAAAAACACTACATGTGTTTCTGGGATTTAAGTTAATGGTCTCACTGCACCTTCTGTGAGAATTTTCATAAATATACTTATGCTCTTATTCTACTTAAAATGTAATTAAAGTGTTTCCTCTGACTACCTTAGCTCATATATACTGCAAAGAGGCAGCAGACCTGGGAACCACTCTGAAAGAGTAATCAGTCTCCAAAACAATAAAAATGAAACCAGGCAAGCTCCAGTGAATACCAATGACTTCCCCCACTTGAAGATGCTGTACTCTCCATGGGCACAGAGCAGAAGGAAATTGAACATCCTGCATACTGTCATTTTTTTCTGAATAGGAAACATGTTTTTGTGATTCAATAACCTCCTTCCCCAACCCTCATACCACCATCATTTTCCACAGGATATAATTATACATCTCAGTTGCCCACCTCAAGAGAACATTACTCCAAAATGATGCAGTCTGTTAAAAATGCCACAGCTCCTAGATATTAAAAAAGGAGAAAAAAAATCCTGTTCAACAGAAAAGCTGCCAGAAAGAAAGGGATGCAGGTCAAGGCTGTACATAATGTACAGTATGTTTTCAGGCAGCGCACGGTCAAGTTTTTTAGATGCTTCTGAAATAGAATGTTTCCTCCCTTTCTCATATGAATAAAATTGTGCATGTAAAATGACTCAAACCGTCACCCTGAAAGGAGGAAGATGAACTCACTGGGGCATGCACACTCTGTGAACTTTCTGTGTTTTCTGCTCAGACTTCTCTTCTGGTGCTTCGAAGCGTCACATTTTATTAGATCCCATATAAACTATTTATTGCTATAGCACTAAAGCGACTGAAGACACCTAACTTTGCCTGATGGACCACAAAGCTGAGTGCCCCAGAAGTTCAGGCACAGTAGTGGCAATGGTCACTGGTCACTGTCATTCTCCAGTGTCCTGAACAAAGGCAGGCAAAAGGAGCACGTGACGCTTCACGGCTAAGAGAGGTGAGGATTGGGTGAAAACAAGAATCTAGACACATGAACTAGGTTTCTAAACAAACTGAAATCTAAATGTGAACATTCATTGATCTTTTAAAGAAGTTGCTAATCTCTGGCCACTTTTTATTGCAACTTAATCCAATTTAAAATTGTGCAGAATTTTTCTATTTGGCAGGATTCAGAATGGCCATCCATGATCTTGGCAATAGTTATCATATAACTATCTTCCTTTACATAACATCTCGTTTTCTTTTGATAATGGGATTGAGGGTTGCCGCCTAAATATATATATATACAATGTTTTCATGCCTATAAACAGTCCCCATGATGTCTGACTGAGCTTTAGAATATGTTTCTTATTCTGTTGAATATTACTCTGAATGAGGGATTTTACGAGTGCCTTTTCACAGCAATGTCATATATTTCCTGTTGATCCATACATGTTTATAAGGTTTGTGAAGCTCTGTTGGGGGGTGAGCATTTTAATCCTGTTGTATAGATAAGGAAATTTAGTATGAAAGACATTGAATGACTCCCCTGAAATCACACAGCTGGTAAACAGAAGAGCTGGGACCCGAGCCAAGGCCATTCCACTCTGAACTTAGTGCGCCTCCATTTGGCCACAAAGCTGGCTCAGAACCTGTGGCTTTGTGCCTGCTGCATTGCACTGTGCATGCGGCATTCTCAAGTCACCCCAGCCATGGGTCTTAAGCCACCAAGGATTTCTGGTTACCACGTTTTACGGAATGAGCCAGTTCGGTGGCACAGTCCTATTGCCATCTGCACAGCGATGCTTCCTGGTGATGTAAGTACGCACACCCTGGAGGGACCCTCAATCAAGTTGCCTTTCTTTCTCTTCAAATTTGCTCAGTTTCCAAGTCCCCTTTCTTCCCACCTTCAGAAGCACTCTGGTAGTCAGCTCCCGCTAATGAAGTGACGCAGCCCTCAAGGGCACTGGAGCAGAAATAAGTTGAGAACCACTGATCAAGTGGCAACAGCAAAAATCATATCCTTCAAGTGAGTGACAAGGGGAAATAGTCGTGAAAACAGTAACTACAGAGTGTTCATGGCCGCTGAACATTCCCCGGACAAGGCCAATGTTCCGTGGGATTGTACAGACTGACGCAGAGTAAGGTGGCTCCAAAAACGAGATGATTTTGATATAATTGGGGTGAGTGTCAGTAGGGCACTAATTGTAAGAAGCAGAGGGTGGGTTGTTAGGGGATATTCAACCCTTTCTTGGCCTGCACTCCTCTTTCCTTTTGTTCCCTAAAAAACAGTTTAATAACAGAGACCTACATTCTCAGCCATGCCTGGGGCTCCCCTTATCTGGATCGTCTTCTCGAGGCTGGTGCCTCTGTTGTCTTGCCCATGATGAAGTTCTCAGCTGCATTTCAGGGAGTCCTTGTTTCCTTGGCACCCCCCTTCAGGGGTTCTCAAGGGCTCATCACAAAAATATTTCACCAGTTTGGAAGTCAAAGGCCCCATTTCCAGACTCCTTCTTCCTGCGAGAATCTCTGCTGCTTCTTACGGAATGAGGATGGCGTCCTGGAGAAGCTGGACAAACGGTTTCTAAGTGTTTAGATTTATTACATAAAACTTGGTCAAAGCTGACTTTTTCGAGTTGCCTATCTCTTGATTCCCATGTATATCAATGAGATCAATCTTTGAAGATTCTGAAACTTGGATCTGCCCCTGTTCTCACTGCAGTGCCCTTGCAAACCCAAAGAGGTCATGGTAATTTAATGGGGTGTCAAAATAGTCATGTCAGTGAGTAATCTGTCTCGGGTCCCCCAAAGAGGACTGCTCTGTTCTAGAGTCAGCTGAAAGTATCTGTGTTTCTATAAGTCATGCTAGGCTTACGTCCTGTCACCCCACATTTCAGAGAGACAGCAATTTTCATTTTGCCTCTGAGGCAGATATTGCCAGAGTTTGGGATGTTCACACTACTCAAGAGCTGTAATTTCCTCCACCTCTGCACCTGACTCTGACAGTGAGCCTGTGCAAATGCGCCCAGATCCTCAGAGAGCAGTAAGAATACCTCCTCGGAAAAGGCATCTTGAAAACATCTAGAGAGCAGATGGATGTTTCTGTGGAAATTCAGCTGCTCCCTTCCTTTGGAGAGCAGCCTCCAACCCATCTCTTGCCTGCATTATTGCAGTACCTTCCTGACTGGTCTCTTTGCCGCCCTCCAGTTTATACACTTGGCCCAGAGTGAGCTGTTACAAACACACCAGGGCGCCTGTCACTTTCCTATTTGAAAACTGAGCAAGTCTCCCTCCTGACACCATGGCCACAGGAAGGGCGGTGAGACTCAACATGTGTGACACACCCAGCATACAGCCAGGACTCCATCAAGGCCACCTGTTACTATTCTCGTTCCAATATGAAAACCTGAGACCTTGATGACAGTACATCCTTACTGACTTGACTGCCAGTTTTTGCTGTTGTGTCCAAGATAATTTTTTCCATTTTTTCCCCTCATGTCTGTATTTTTCCTTCACAGACTCTATATAGTATTTGGAAGTTGGGTGGGGGTTTTATTCTTGTCCGTCTTATATTTTTTTAAAGGAAACATCCTCTTCCTGTTATTTCTTGGAGAGCTGTAAAGTTTTAAAATGTCCTCACCTCAGAAATCAGAGCACAAAAACTCCATCAAATGTGACTGAAAATCTAAGGATTTTTTTTTTTTCTTAGAGATGACAGGCTTGGAAATGAATAAGTATAGCAGAAAAAGGAATTTTAATGTGATATCTGTGACTCTTTTTTTTGACACCTATTAATTTATAAAACCCACCAGCACAATTCCCAGGCTCTTCCTGCAATACCAAAGCCATGGTGACTAAAGATCAAAATTTAGAACAGACAAATATTTTAGAAATTTAGAAAATAAGGTTCGAAATCTCTTTTCAAACAGTTTAGTGAAAAATGATTACATCTCAATTTACTCTGCCAGAAAGTTCAATGCCGACTCTTCGAAGCAAACACTTGTATGGAACATTATAACCCAAAGTGATCTGTAGAGTCACAGAGGCTCTCCTTTTATTTCAAGACTGACTTTTAGCGAAATGTCCTATCTGACTGAAGAATGTGAACACTCTCACTTTAGATCACATGGACGCCTTCCTGTGAGGGAAGGCCTGGCAGGCAGCCTTCGTCTACACGAGTAAAGATGAGATTCTCAATAAGCGAAAACAATCAGCCTGCACTGGTATGGAGCAGAAATCCCGGCACGGCGGAAGCTTCCACGTGTGCTGATCACTCCTCTGTAGAGTCAGAGGTGGTTCCAGCCTCCCTTGGGAATCCTGGAAGAACCAATTCACCTCTCAAAACAGAGAGATCATCATCTCCCAGTAGATCCTGGGTGAATGCCGTAGTCATCTGAATGTACTCCCTTGAAATGTTACTCATTTCTCTAAAGTGCTTTGAAATTGGGAGGTTGTAACTAGCAGATGGGAAGGAGCGAATGAGAATCCCTAGAGGCAAGTGACAAAGGCAGTCAGGAGGACTCAGCAGCAATTCACGAGGTCTTTCAAATTTTAGTCACTCGTGTACACCTTCACCACGTCCCTCATCCCCTCACCACTTCCCTCTGTTACTGAATGATGTAAATTTAACTCTTGTATATGCAAATACATTTACAGTACTTGCAAATGAAACTTCACATCGTTGTTCGAGACAAAGTCTCGCTCTGTTGCCCAGGCTGGAGTGCAGTGGTGTGATCTCAGTTCACTGCAGCCCTTGACCTCCTGAGCTCAAGTGATCCTTCTGCCTCAGCTTCCTGACTAGCCAGGACTACAGGTGCACACCGCCATGCCCAACTAATTTTTGTATTTTTTGTAGAGACGGGTTTTCACCATGTTGCCCAGGCTGGTCTCAAACCCCTGGGCTCAAGGGATCCACCCACTTCAGCCTCCCAAAGTGCTGAGATTACAGTTGTGAGCCACACGCCCAGCCAAGCCAAGAACTCTTACCTCAAGTGAAGGAACAGAAAAAGTTGAGACAACAAAAACGAAGCAATAGTATCCAATCCAGCCGGGCATTGCTGCTTGACTACTTCGGAGCTTGAGGCCAGGCCTCTTCTCCTTTGGCTGAGAGAACGCTTGGTTCTCTCTCAGGAAACCAAGGTTCCCTGGCGAATCAAAAGTAGTGAAAGACAACTAGCAGGAAAGGCAATGGCTCTCTCACCTGCGACTTCAGCACACCTTATTCCCCACGAGTGGGCCTCCTAAAATCACCTTGTGCATCACCAGTTGTTTGCATCCACACTTGGGGAAAACCGAACTCACCATCTATCCTGGCTTAAGCGTTGCTGAGGCAAAAGAATGAGATGTAGGAGGAGAAGATTTGGGCTTAAATCCCAGCTCTGACTGATTCCTAATTGTGAGACCACAGGTAAGTCACTGAATTTGCTTTTTAATGCTGACAGTAGAATTTTTATAATTAAATTGTTTAACAGGATTGCTTTCTATATTAAAACCTGTGAATATCAGTGGAAAAAACCATGTTGGCTTGTTCATATAAAGTGCCACTGAGTTGGCGTGTTACTAGTAGAATGTGTAGAACTTGTAGAATGTTGATGGAAATGCACAGGTCATGAGAGTCACACACATCTCTGTCCTCCAGACTACAAACTCCACAAGGTAAGGGGCTGCGTCTCCCACATTCTCAGCACCTAGCATCTACCTGGAACACAGGGGGAGCGCTCTGTATAAGGAAAAATACATGATAATTATAAATCAGAAGATTCAGGCATCCTGAATGCATTCACATTTAATATTTTTAAGGCTTGGTTGTTTAAAATGTTTTTTAAAAAGTATATACTTACATCTAGTTTTAAATGAATTACCATCATGTTTCAGAGAGTAATACTGAAGAGAGACATTTTACATGGAGGACATTATACCCCAAATTTTAAAAACTCCTCTAACCTTTTGCAGTATAGTGTTTCTTCCCCCTTCAGAATCCCAGTCTGCTGAAAGGATAACAATTAGTTTAAGTGAACCAAGGTCAGATGTTAAAAGAAAGTTGCCAAAAGTTGTATTTAGAATCTGCTGATGCTTTAAAAAATGAAGAGTTGGCCCCAGTTCAAGATACCAGATATTAGATTAAAACCTTGGGGGCACGTGGTTTAATTTTTTTATTTAGAACTACAAGGTTTCGGATTAAACTAAAAGTAAGATGCTTAATGCTTATTAGATGTACTGCCTTAAAATATTTTCAAGCAGGCAACAGAGTTGAAAGTAACTGAAAGTAAACTTGAGGGTCAATTTTGAAATGCAAACAGCCGAGAGCTAATGCCCTTGGAGGACCCACATTACCAGAATGGACTTTCACACAATAGCTAGAGATTGATGCTTCAGCAAAGAAAATTCCTGAAAGGGAATCTGAGTTTTTGCCAAGAAATGTCATATGAAAAAAATGCAGGCTCAAGTGATTTTGACTACATAAGAATTCTTTTAGTAAAATCACAATAAATGAACAATTCAGTAGTATTAATAAGAACAATGGAGGCCAGGTGTGGTGGCTCACACTTGTAATCCCAGCACTTTGGGAAGACAAGGCAGAAGGCTTGCTTGAGGCCAGGAGAAAGAACAGCCTGGGCAACATAGCGAGACCCTGTCTCTACTAAAAATTAAAAAAAAAAATAGCTAGGTATAGTGGCGCATATCCATAGTCCCAGCTACTCAGGCTCAGGAGGCTGAGGCAAGAGGATCTCTTCAGGTTGAGGCTACAGTATTTACAATTGCACCACTGCCCTCCAGCCTGGGCAGCAGAGCAAGACTGTGTCTCAATAAATAAATAAATAAATAAATAAATAAATAAACAACATAATACTAACACAAGATAACAAATGCAGCTGCTCTGTGTTCCAAATACCATGCTAAAATTTTTACCCGAAATATCTCGTAGATGTAAGCCTGTTAACTGACATAAATCCTTCCCTCATTTTGTCATGACAGCTGTAACTTATGCTCATGAAAAGAGACCGCAGCATCTTTCAAACTTAAGGTTAACCTTATTATTAGGATAATCACCAGTGAGTTCAAAGAATCATTATGTTGGTAATCAGTAACTTTGACATAAATTTTAAATTATACTAATAAATAGTTTTTTAAAAGCTTTTTATTTTGAAATAATTCTAGATTCACAGTAGGTTGCAGGGATGGTATGGAGAGCTTCCATGTATTCCTCGGTTTTCCCCAATGATTACATCTCACATAACTGTACCCCAGGAAACTGAAGCTGGTACCGTGTGTGTGTATAGTTCCACACCATTTCATCTCAAGTGTAGATCTCCAATCAAATAAAGAACTATCCTGTCACCACAAAAACCTTCCTTGTGGAATCTCTGAATAGGCACTGCATATCCCCTAATTCCTGGAATCCCCTAGTCTACTGTTCATCTCTATAATTTCAGTACCATTTCAAGAAGATTCTACAAATGGAATCATCAAGTACTCGCTTCTTTATCCTGAGAACAATGCCCTTGAGATCCATCCAAGTTGTTGTCTATATCATTAGTTCATTCCTTTTTACCGCTCAGTAATATTCCATGGTACGGATGTACTACAGTCTGTCTCGCCATTCCGTTAGGGAAGAGCAATTTGACTATTTCCGGTTTTTGGTGATTACAAATAAAGCTGTTATGGATATTTATTTACAGTGTTTTGTGGGGATATAAATTTTCGCTTCTCTGTGATAAATGCCCAGCAATGCTATTGTTGGGTCATGTGGTAAATCTGTTTTTTTTTTTTTTTTGAGACAGAGTTTCGCTCTTGTTGCCCAGGCTGGAGTGCAATGGTGTGCTCTTGGCTCACTGCAACCTCTGCCTCCCAGGTTCAAGCGTTTATCCTGCCTTAACCTCCCTAGTGGCTGGGATTACAGGCAGCCACCACCACACCCAGCTAATTTTTGTATTTTTAGGAGACAGGGTTTCACCATGTTGGCCCAGACTGGTCTTGAACTCCTGGCCTAAAGTGATCTGCCCACCTCAGCCTTCCAAAGTGCTGTAATTACAGGCGTAAGCTGCTACGCCCGGCCTCTGTTTCACTTTTTTAAGAACTGCTTAAACATTTTCCAGAATGGCTGTACCAGTTCACACTCTAGCAGCAGTTTACGAGAAATACAGTTTCTCTCCATTCTCACCAGCATTTGGTATTGTCTCTGCTTTTTATTTCGGCTGCTCTAACATGTACATGATGATACCTCATCATGGTCATAATTTTCATGTTCCTATCACCTGGTCGTGTTGACTTCTTTTCATGTGTTTATTTGTCATCTGTACATTCTCTTTGGTGAAGCGTCTTTCATGTCTTTGCTCATTTTCTATTTGGATTTTTTAAACTAAATTTTTACAATTGTTTATATTTTTTAGATATGAATCCTTTGATATATAGTTTGTAAATATTTTCCCTCAGTCTTCAGCTTGTCTTTTCATCCTCTTACAGAGCAAGAGTTCTAAATTTTAACGAAGTCTAATTTCTTGATTTTCTTCTTTAATGGAGAATGCTTTTGGTGTAATGGCTAAGAATTCTCCACCAAGCCTTGGGTCCTGAAAAAATAACTTAAACTTGATATGAAACACTGCAAATATCTGTAATGTCTGATAATTAAATTACTAAACTAAATAATAGCTAATATTGAATAACCAACATTGAATCAGTGATCTCAGAGTTGGATATCAACACTGGATATGTTAGAAGACGCCTTCTTCAGATGCATCTGTGGACCTCAATCCACTTCTACCTCTGAATGAACAGGGAGGTGGCACTCGTTTCTTAGGGTTATTGCAAGTTTCCGGCCAGGCGTGGTGGCTCAAGCCTGTAATCCCAGCACTTTGGGAGGCCGAGATGGGCGGATCACAGGTCAGGAGATTGAGACCATCCTGGCTAACATGGTGAAACCCTGTCTCTACTAAAAAACACATTTAAAAAATTAGCTGGGCGAGGTGACGGGCGCCTGTAGTCCCAGTTACTCGGGAGGCTGAGGCAGGAGAATGGCATGAACCCGGGAGGCGGAGCTTGCAGTGAGCTGAGATTTGGCCATTGCACTCCAGCCTGGGCGACAGAGCGAGACTCTGTCTCAAAAAAAAAAAAAAAAGTAAGTTTCCTGCATCCACTAGAGAAAGGTCAGGGTTGCTGAAAGAGCTGAGGCAAAAGAAGCTGTGGATTCTTATTTTATGGTACAGTCAAGCACCCCTGCTCTATTCCTCTGTCATCACAGCCACGTAGAGAGAGCTCAGAACCACAAGCAGCCGTGGCCATCCTACTGCATGGCACGGATGTTTGTCGTTGTAGAAGGGCCATGCTCAAGTGATTTTGGAGTCCCTAAGATAATCCCTGCTACAAGCATCCTGCTGTAGGTGGAAGAGGAGAGACCAGGAGCAAAACATTTCTAGAGGAAGACAGTACAGTGAAGGAGATCCCACTGGATCTGCTAGGATGTCCAAGAACCCAAGGATGTAGCGATCAATGCACAGGAAAGGCTGAGAAGGAGCAAAAGACGCTAAAAAGTGAAAAGGAGAGAATGCAGTACAGTGTCATTGTTGTCTCAGATAAAGAGCATGACGACACCTGGCTTCTACGCCTGCTGCGTTCCAGTTGCTGTGGGATATGATGTTCGTTGAGCAGGGGGCCCTTCCTTCACTTCCTTTGCAAAGCTAGTGTAGCCATTATAACTCAGCTCAAATCTACCTTTTCCGTGTATTTTCTACTTTAGTTTTGATTGGTCTTTTTTCCTTCAAGAGTCTATCATGGGTATTAATATGTGCCACTTAAGTTTTCTTCACATCTCTAATATGTGAGCTTTAATGTTATTTTTACTGGCACAATTAGACTGTTGCCTGAAGAGGGGGCCTGCATTCCCCTTTTTAACTTCCACAGGCACAGAGCTGGGCACAAAGCAGGCAGGTGCAGGGTACTTGTTGTGGGATTCTTTTACCGACTGCGCAGTCATTGTGCGTGGCCCCTCCAGAACAAGAACGTAAGGACAGTTCTACGTTGGCAGAAATGTTCTAGTCTGCACTGCCTGATATGACGGTTGCTAGGGCTACTTGTGGCTACTGAGCACTTGCAATGAGGCTGGGATGACCAAGGAACTGAATTTTAATATTAAATGTAAATTAATTACATTTAAATAACCACACGCGCCTTGGAGCAACCCTTTGGGACAGCTCAGGTGGTGATTCACAGGGACCCACCAATGGGGCTGATGCCTCGCCCGGCCCAACCTTGGTGAGGCCTCAAATTGCAAGATCTCTCAGCATTCTTGAACAAAGAATATGATTTCTTAGTGTTACGGGCTGAATTGTGAACCCCCCACAACAAATTCATATCAATATGTTGAAGTCCTAAGCCCCGGAACCTCAGAATGGGACTGTATTTGGAGACAGGGCCTTCAAGAAGTAATTAAGTGTAAACTAAGGTCATGTGGGTGGATCCTAACCCAGTATGGCTGCTGTCCTTTTAAGAAAAGGTGAGTAGAGCACACAGAGACCCCAGGGCATGCGTGCAGAGCTGACCACCTGCAAGCCAACGTGTGAGGAGAGGACGCCAAGCATGCCAGCACCTTGATCTTGAATTTCCAGCCTCCAGACTGTGAGAAAGTAACTTTCGGTTGTGTGAACCACCCAGTCTAGCAGCCCGAGCAGATGCGTACACTTCCCACTCTTAGAGATGCATCATTTCCAGTCATGGCTGCACACACATTAAATGGAAGCGACTCTGATGTGTAACCCTGAATGCCAATAAACGAATTTAAAATGGGGAGATTTTCTTTCCAAGTGTCTGTTGTGCCTGCTCTGCCCTAGCCAGTGGCACTATCTAGAAAGCCAGATCCCTGAGCTGAGGCTGTGTGGTGAGCACTGGGTTGGAGTACACGAAGCAGAAAGCTTTCTGGGGATGTCATCTCAGGGCCAGGAGACTGCAAACTCTGCAGGCATGGCTCTCCCTCTGCAGGCTGAGAGTCAGTGCTGGAAACACACAGGCAAGCTCTGCTTCTCTGAGCGTCCTCTCCACAGTGAACATTCACATGTTTTATTTCTTTTAGAGGTGTCGTTATCACCGAGTTCTTAGTCAAGCCACGGTTCATGTGAGCAGGGAGACACTCTGTCTCACTACTATGGACCTGTGATGTGCTGATTAAAACAGGCCTGCTCCTAGAGGCAGCTCCACCCCACTGCCAGAGCCTTCAAGACACAGTGTCAAGTGAAAGAAAATGCAGTCCAGGGAGCTTACCACGGCTGTTAACCCACTCTTCAGGTAGGGCTTTCGTTGTAATATACAGGTGGAATTAATTAAGAGCTATATGGGGAGCCAGCAGCAATCTGCAAAGAGCCAGTAAAGTCCCTTTAATTAAGGGTCAGCAAAGGCCTTTCCTTCTTTCTCCAGCCCTGCTACATCGGGCTTGAGAGCTATGAAGTCTCGCACAGATGCCGACTTCATGCCTTTTCCATTTCACGTTCCTCATCGTGGAAGATGACCTTGACAGAGGTCACTATTACATCGTTATTCTTTCACAGTGCTCACATTTAGACCATCCTTGATGGATAAGAACATTTTTGAGGATATATGATGTTCAAAAAAGGGAATCTCACAACCTTCCTATAGAGTTTGTCAACTGAGACATGCTTTCAAAGAGGCAGTTACAAAACCCCTTTGGAAAAAGAAGTAAACGGTGTGTGTTATGTACATAAATACATATCCGGGTGGAAAAACAAGTCAACAAAACAAGTAAACATTTTAATGAACAGGAGAGTTTCGGGCTGATTGGGACATGCAGACTTGTAGCACAGCATCCAGGGCGACCCTCCCTCTTGCCCTCTGTACCCCACACATTTAAGGGTTAGATTCTGGGTTCACAAGGATGCTCTGTGCCACGACCTTTTTCTTATTTTCAGCAGCTACATGCAGTTTTGCACATACTCAAGAACTTCAAACGAATTTCTAGGCAATTACATTTCCACTGAAATGTATAATGTGAGCAGCTCTTTCATTTATTTATTTTTTCATTTTGCCTCTGCTTTCAGACAACTGCAGCAATCCCTCAATCAGAAGTGAAGGGTGAGGTTTAATGACTTCATGTATAATTTAGTTTTCTGCAAAATGCTTCTTCACTTTCTGTTTTGCATAAGCTTAGGAAAGTATGGCAGTGTGTCAGATCTACAAGGACACCAAAGATTTAGATACATTTCGGCTCTACCTTTTTATCCTACAACTGCCTTCACTGGAATTGTGCACTCAGGTTAAATTAGCTGCTGTAAAAATATTAGAAAAGTTAAGCTGCAGAAACAACAGATGCTTTAATATTTTGCATTGCTCCCCAAATAAAAACTTTAAAGCAACTTGGCCCGCTGTATAGATATTATTTTTACAAAGATGCCAGGCATGTCTTTCTCATTATATCCATTTGAGATCAATTTAGGTAGTTTCTTAGGTGATATATGAGTAGGTATGGAGAAATAGCTATGTGGGGTTGGCCAAAAAAGAGCTAAAGAAACAGTGTGTGCCACCCATTCACAATCTGGAAATCAAATAATATTATAGATTGAGAAACCAAAATCCTACTTTGTGGATATGCTTATGTTTTTCCATAGTTAATTTTTTTCTTCTAGCCCACTTCTCTCTCTACTCATGTGTACTTACAGATACACACAACATATTGGCTTTTCCATTTAAACCATTGCTATCTCAAGCCTTTAAAAGCACCTCACTGTGTTAGTAACAGAAAATGTTTTTAAAGTATATCTCTCCTAATAGCATAGCTATGATAACCAATGGAATACCTTCCAGTTGGCCATGCCATGAGAATGTGAAACACACAGAAACACATAGGCATAGAAAACAAGCTTTAGAAAAATCTTGCCGGTTTTCAAGCTTTATTTCTAGTCTGTAAGATTTTTAATTAGTTAGATTATAGAAGTTTATATAACTGTAATATTAACTTTTGGAAGTGTGTTTATTTCTATATATCAACCATTGACCTAGAATTTCAATATCTTTTCTCCACTGCTCCTTTATGTGATCACACATATTTCACTTATTGCAAAACAGTATTACAACATTTAAACGCAAAAGAAAAATACACTTTGCTCTCCTTTGGCTGCCTTCTGCAGTGCCTCTCCAGTGCTAACTCAAGCAAATTTGTGCTCAAGTCTCACTTTCAACACTAGGTAAGCCTGACTTCAACTACTCAAAGTTATACAAACAACACAAATAAAAGTAAGCCACTTTACATGATGAAAATTCTAACATCAATATCATATAGTTGCATCATCAATAAGCTCAATTTCCAACATTTCTACTGTTTCTTTGTATCTTGGAAAAAAATAAAAATAAAAAAGATTACAGTTTTGGAGGACTTTGGGAGGCCAAGATGGGTGGATTACTTGAGGCCAGGAGTTTGAGACCAGCCTGGCCAACATGGTGAAACCCCGTCTCTACTAAAAAATACAAAAATTAGCCACGCATGGTGGCACACCTGTAGTCCCAGCTACTCAGGAGGCTAAGGCAGGTGAATCAATTGAACCCGGGCAGGGGAGGTTGCAGAGAAACTCCGTGTCACTGAACTCCAGCCTGGGCAACAGAGTGAGACTGTCTCAAAAAAAAAAAAAAAAAAAAAAAAGAAAAAAAAAATTACAGTTTGGCAAATCTCTACAAATCATCCTTTTTTTCTGTCATTCACAATTAGGAGAAAGTTGTCAGGCTACATTCTGGTATCTAATGTACATAGAAGACCTGCTCCAACCTGTCCTCCGCCTCTTCAGGTCTCACAGACCCAAAGTCTCACAGGTCTCACAGACTCAAAGCACAGGGAAGATGAGGATGGATATTGTATTTGTTGTTGTTGTTGTAAAATGGCATGAGCCCCAGAGTCAGCTGCCCTGGGGTTCAGACTGCAGTACCTCTCATGAGCGTGGTGACACGGATATGAGACGGAGCTCTCTAACAATTAGTTTCCTCATGTCTGCTGGGAGGAGGGCTGTCCTGACCCTTAAATGAGATCACACATGGAAGTGAGTAGCTCCGTGCCCAGCCCATAGATGATGGTCAATAACATCAACTGCTGTTAGGATAAAAATGTTGATTTCTCTTCCCACCACCATGAGGAAGTCCACTACCTGGCACTAAACATTTTCAAAACCAAGAAATTATGATCAGTTGTTAAACTTAAGCATTACTGGTCTGCATTGACCTATCATACGACAATCCTTTAAAGAGCTGCTTGTCCAAAACGGGCAGTGTGGAGACCAAATCAAAGAACTGAAGTCCTCCTACTCAGAGAAGATGCAGTCCAGTTGTAACACTGATGAAACAGGCAGTAAACAGGACAGAGAGTAGTAAATAGAGTCTAAATCATGCTGCAGGGACTCCAACATGCTGTGAAAGTTTGGAGAAAGGAGAAATCCATGAGGGATGGAAGGGTTGGGTGGGAAGACTTCAAGGAGGAGGCAGGATTTGAGCTGGCCCTAGTGGAACCAACCTAAAGGACTTGGAAAGGTAGAGAACAGAAATGGGTTCCAAGCAGAGGCAAGTGATGCCTGCAACAAAGACAGTGGCGGGAAAATGAAGGAACACGTAGACATGACCCAAGCGAGAGGTTTTTACCACAGAACAAGGAGATACAAGAGAGGTAGGATGGAGCTCACTAATAAGGGGTCATAGACACTCAGGGCTTTAAGTACTGTGAGTTTCTAAGCACAGGGAAGTGAACACTATTTCAATGTGACTCAGGAAATCAAAGCCTGGTGGTATAATGACTGAATCGATCAGAGACACTGGCAGTGATCCAAGAATGATGGGACCCAGTTCTAGAACACAGTGAAAATATCTGTTGATCTCTTGATGCATACACAAAGATGTATACACAAAACGTCATTCTCACAACGGTCCTATGACATAGACACAAATCCCTTTTCTCAAGGAGGAGTTAGAGGTTTTGAGAGGTTCAGCAGACGGAAAAGCAAACTGCAGTTTACTATAGCAGAGTGTGCCCTGTGTCAGGCAGCACAAGAAAATGGCCAGCAAAAAGCTTAAGATTTTCAGACTTTCTGACCTCATTCAGGCCTCAAACAGCAGAACAATCTCTTTATCTACCTATAAAGCTCTAAACACGAAGAGTTTCCTGGAACCAATGAAGTCTTTTTTTTTTTTTTTCTTTTTCCTTTTAGACAGAATCTTACAGTATTGCCCAGGCTGGAGGATAGTGGTGCAATCATAGCTTACTGCAGCCTCAAACTCCCAGCCTCAAGCAATCCTCCCGCCTCAGCCTCCGAGTAGCTGGGACAGCAGGTACACACCACCATGCCCAGCTAATTTTCAAATTTTTTTTTTTTTTTTGGAAACGGGGTCTCACTATGTTGCCCAGGTTAGTCTCAAACTCTTGGGCCCAAGTGATTCCCCAGCCGTGGCCTCCCAAAGTGCTAAAATTACAGGTAGCTACCACACCTGGCCCCATTGAAATCTACATTTCCATTTTTAGCCTCCTTATAAATCAAATGGACAGAACTGAAAGAGGGATGCTTTGATTTTTATGATCTGTTTAATAACAATTTCAAAATCGAGCACTAATTTTTTATGCATTTTCTTACAGCATCAACCAGTTGCAGGTTGCAGAAGAAACATGTTTCCTACAGTGACTGCAGGCTGAAGGATAATCACATATGTCTCATAAATTAAGGGGAAACCCTGCTAGTAATCCTTCAACATGCAATGCTGGAATGGCGTCTGATGTCACTCAAAATCCCAGTGACCTCTTCCTTGATTAACTATGTATGCAAGCTCTTGACAAGGACATTGGAGGGATGTTTCCCGAGGACAGAGAGCTGTGACTCTTATCCACTCTGGCTCAAAGTTCTGAACTTTGCTTAACAGAGTTCGGGTACTTATGGTGGTGCAAAGGGCTGTGTCCCTAAGGCTCTGCATGTCTAACAGTATTTCTGAGGGTCCTTGTGGGAAGAGTTTATAGGTCTAATAATTTAACAAATGCTTAGGTGGATGCCATTCTGAAAAACGGCCTTCCAAACGCAATGCCAGCACAGCTCAGGCACTGATTAAATGGTTCTGACATAATTGCCAATTCAGAGGAATCATGACAGCCACTGCTCAGACAATTCTGGAGAGAAAGCTACTGAAAAGAGTCACATGGGAAAAGCACTGGAAAAGCAATTATGAAGAATCATTTATTTATTTTATGGGAACACTGATGTCAAATATTGGCAGATTTTTAAAAAAGCATTAAAATTATCTGACCAATGCAGCAGTCATAGCTAGAACTCAAACACATAAATTTAAAAATTTTATTTAGTGAAAAATAGATCAAATTCCATGTTCTGCAGCCTATTTGAGGTTCTTTAACATGGTTAAGAGGTCAACATTAATGAGACCTGTGCCAAAATATAAACAAGAAGTCTAACATGGAACTTGGATATCAAGACCCTAAACGAAGCATAAACCGCTGAAAACTCCATACAAGATTTAGTCCCCACCAACAAAGCACGGAACAGCACGACAGTGAGCAATTCTGGTGAGCTTAATGCTCCATCTACTGGGAGAAGTACCAGCGCTACCTGGTGCTCCTGGGCACAGTGACAACGGTTTCAAGCACACTGGAGTAGGTCAGTTGCCTCCCCATTGCAGAGGAGCTGGGGACTGAAATGAAAATGTTACTGGACCGCATGCTGACAGTCAGAACTCATGTTTAGAGGAATTTCCAAAGGGCAGAGGAAAATGGGCAAACCATATGGGGCTTCTGAGCAAACTGCTTTTCCATCAGTTCTGAACTGTTTGGCAAGCTCCGTTTTCTCCTCCTTTCTGCTCACCAGACTTACAGGACAAGTTGTATTGTTTCTAAGTGCTGTCAGTCTTGAATTGCAAATATAACTCATAAAAGACCCATATGTACCAATGATTCCTACTGTACTGCTGAATCCCCACAACCTCTGATGCCTGAGAATATGTTTTTACTGGGAGGATCTTGTTTAAAAATTAGAGCTTCTAGACAAAGCTCTGAAGGTTCAGCAGTGGAATGAAAACAAGAAGGAGCAGGAGCTGTGGAGGAAGATGCATGGACCTGGCTGAAGTCTAGGCTTTGGGGCAGTGACAAAAGAGAAGATGAATAACTGAGCAGAGGGTATGGAACATATAATCCCATCTTTCAGAACCACTGCAATTCACAGAAGGAAAGTGAGCCAGTAGTCAGGGACTCACGTGAAGATCAAGACTAGAGAGATCCATGGAATCAAGGTAAATTAGAGATGCTCACTCCATTTTACATGAACTTCCTGTACAGGGAAGAAAAGGTAGGGTGGGGGAGAAGCCTAAGAACAAATGGAAGAAACATATCGTACAAAATAAGGTGATAGAAATGCATTCAAATCTATCATGAATCACGATAAACTAAAAATGTACTAAGTGGTAACACGGTAGAATTTAAAGGTAAAAGCTGTGAGGTTTGATTGAAATAATAAAATCTAGCTATACGTTATGTATAAGAGACACCACTAAAATAGAGGGGTTGAAGATATATTCTAGAAAAAGTACTAATTGGAAGGACACTGGCAAAATTATACTGAAATTAGACAAAATAAACTGTAAAGAAAAACATTGCTAAAGATAATTCTATCACTGCTTAATGAGAAAATGTTCAATTCACTTACAAAGATAGCAATTTTAAACTTGTATTTTCCTAATAACTTAGCTTCAAAATATATTACCTCTTTCAACCTACTTCTTTTAGTAACTGATAGAGTAAATAGACAGAAATTAAGTACACAGAAAATTTGAACAAAAGCTTGATCTAAAAAATGTATAAAATACCGTGCTCAACATTGTTTTTAAGAATACATAAAATATTTAAGAAAACTGACTATGTTAAGGCTCTAACTAGTATTCACAAATTGCAATGAATGTTCTATGATTGCATATAATGCAATCAAGTTGGAAACCATTAATAGAAAGATAAATTTTTTTATCTTTTTAAGATAAGATAAATTTTATCTTTTTTAGATAAAAGTTTTAGATAAAATTTAGTTCTCATACTAAAACATACGCTCATAAACTCACAATCTTCTAAGTAATTCACGGGTCAAATAAATCATAATAAAAACTAAAAAATGTTTAACAGTCAATGATAATAGAAATACTATCTGTCAAAAGTTACTGGATGCATGACAACGGTTACTTAGAGGAAAAATCAATACTCTCAAATCAATGTTTATATTAGAAAAAAAGATGGCAAGTTAATGTGTTTAGCACCTCATTTAAAAATAAGAAAAGAATAAACTCAAAGAAAGTAGAAGGAAATTAATAAAGAACAGTAATAAAAGAAATGTTTAAAAATGTAGTATTAAAGATCAACAAAGACAAAAGTTATTTCTTTTTCTTTTTCTTTTTTTTTTTTTTTTTGAGGTGGAGTTTTGCTTTGTCACCCAGGCTTGGAGTGCAGTGGCGCGATCTTGGCTCACTGCAACCTCCACCTTCCAGGTTCAAGTGATTCTCCTGCCTCAGCCTCCTGAGTAGCTGGGATTACAGGCACCCGCCACCATGCCCAGCTAATTTTTTATATTTTCAGTAGAGACAGGGTTTCACCATGTTAGCCAGGATGGTCTCAATCTCCTGACCTCAGGTGATCCACCTGCCTCAGCCTCCCCAAGTGCTGGGATTACAGGTGTGAGCCACTATGCTTGGCTGACAAAAGTTATTTCTTTGAAAAGATTAATAAAACTGACAAACCTCTGGCAGGAATGCTAAAGGAAAAAAGAAGGCATAAACTATATAATGATGAAAAAGGGATAAAGAAACATGAGTGAAAACAAATTTAAAAGATAAAAATATATTAAGAAATGTATGCCTCTAAATAAAAAAGATAAAATGTAGAAATTCATATGAAAATATTAACTATCAAAATTAACTCAAGAAAAATGAGAAATCTGTAACAGTCCTACTAACTATGGAAAAAAATTAGTAATCTAAAATTTTAGCATGAGGAAAATGCCAGATCTAGCCAGTTTTACAGGTCACTTTTAAACACTTAAGGGAAAGATAATTTTAAGAGAATAAAAAAACTACAGAATGTGATTCCATTCATTTAAAAAAGCAGATATTAATTCTAAAATCTAAATTAACTATAACATTAATTCTAAAATCTAAAATTAATTCTAAAATCTACAACAATATGAAAATATAATAAGGATAATTAACAGATTAGACTCGCTTATGAACATGAATGAAAAATGATTAGTTAACAGCACTCAGCAATGTTTAATATATATCATGACCAAGTTAGGTTTATCCCAAGGATGAAGGGTTGGCTTTTTGGTATATAATAATAATATTAATTATATAAATTACATATCTGTTATATTAACTTGCTATGTTAACACACCAAAGAAGAGAAATCAAATAATTATTTTGTATCTCAAAAAATGCTAAAAAGTATCCTATCACATCCAGTATCTATTCATGGTAAATAATATAAACAAACCAGGAATTAAAGGGAATTTCCTTAACCTAATCATAACTGATAACCAATTAAGGGTACTTGTCAACCAAAGTTTTTAAAACATTTCATGTAACATACATATTGTGAAATGATTACCACAATCAAGTTAGTTAACACATCTTATAATCTAATTTAGTTACTTTTGTGTGTGTGATGAGAACATTTAAGATCTACTTAAGTCTCAGCAAATTTCAAGTATATAATACAGTATAATTACTATAGTCACCATGCGGTACCATGCTGTATATTAGTTTCCCAGAACTTCTTCATCTAATAACTAAAGTTTGTACCTTTTGACCAACATCTCCATTTCCTCTAACCCTCCACCCCCTGGCAATCATTGTTCTATTCTGTTTCTATGACTTTTTTAGATTCCACATGTAACTAAAACCATAGTGTTTATCTTTCTCTGACTTATTTCCTTTTGCATAATGTCCTCAAGGTTCACTCATGTTGTTGCAAATGGCAGGGTAGACTTCTTTTTTTGTGGCTGAATAATATTCCACTGCATATATGCACCATAATTTCTTTATCCATTCATCTATTGATAAACATTTAGGTTGATTCCATGTCTTGGTTATTGTGAATAATGCTGTAATGAGCATTGGAGTCCAGATGTCTCTTTAAGGTGATTTTATTTTTAACCTTCTGTGGAACCTGCATCCTGTTTTCCATAATGGTGGTAAAAAATTACATTCTCACCAACAATGCACAAGGTTTCCTTTTCCTCTACACCCTTGCCAACACTTAGGTTGATCTGTCATTCTAACAGGTGTGAGGTGATATCTCACTGTGGTTTTGATTTGCATTTCCTTGATGCTTAGTGATGTTGACCACCTTTTATTTTACCTATTGACCATTTGTATATCTTCCTTGGAAAAATGTATCAGGTTATTTGCTCATTTTTAAGGATTTTTTTTTTTTGCTATTGAGTTGTATGAATTTCTTATATATCTTGGATATTAACCCTCTTATCAGATATATGGTCTTCAAATATATTCTCTCATTCTGTAGGTTGCTTTTCCTCTTTGTTGATTGTTATCCTTTGCTGTGCAGAAGTTTTGTACTTTGATATAAATCTACTTGCTACTTTTGGTTTTGCTGCTTGTGTCTTTGATTTCATATCCAAAAAGTCATTGACTGCTTTGTAGTGGGTCCTAAAAAAGCAAGCAACCAACCAACCAAAGAAAAACACATTGCTAAGACCAATGTCGGGGGTATTTCTCTAGGTGTTCTTCTAGCAGTTTTATTGTTTCAGGTCTCATGTTTAAGTCTTTGAACAATTTCAAGTTAAGTTTTGTGAGTATAAGAGAGGAATCCAATTTCATTCTTTTGCTTGTGCATATCTAGTTTCCCCAACACCATTTATTGAAGAGATTATCCTTTCCCCATCATGTGTTCTTTGCACTGTTGTAAAATATTAGTTGATCATATATGCATGAGTTTATTTCTGGGCTCGTAATTCTGTTCCATTGGTCTCTGTGTCTGTTTTTATGCTAGGATCATACTCATCTGATTACTGTAGCTTGCAATCAAGTTTGAAATCAGGGAGTGTAATGCCTATAGTTTTATTCTTTCTTAAGATTGCTTTGGCTATTTGGGGTCCTTTGTGGTTCTATACAAATTTTAGAATTTTTTTTCCTATTTGTTAAAAAATGCCATTGGAATTTCGATGGAGATTTCACTGAATTTATTGGTTAGTTTGGGTAATATGGGCATTTTAACAATATTAAGTCTTCCAATCCATGAACATGCGATATCTTTCCACTTATTTGTATCTTCAATTTCTTTTGTAAATGTCTTCTAGTTTCCAGTGTATAGATCTTTCACCTCCATGGTTAAATTTATTCTAAGTATTTTTATTCTTTCTGATGCTATTATAAATATGATTTTTCCTCTTACTTCATTTTAACATAGTTTGTGTAGAGAAGTGAAACTGATTTTTCATGTTTATTTTGTAATACTGATTATTAGTTCTAACAGTTTTTGGTGGAGTCTCTGAGGTACTTCTATATATAAGATCATGTTACATATAAACAGAGACAATTTTGCTTCTTCCTTTCCAATTTGGACGCCTTTAATGTCTTGTTCTTGCCTAATTGCTCTGGCTTGGACTTCCAGTACTATGTTGAATAGAACTGCTGAGAGTGGGTACCTTTGTCTTGTTAGAAGAAAAGCCTTCAGCTTTTCATTGTTGAGTATGCTAGCTGGAAACCTTTCATATATGGCCTTTCATATACGCTGAGGTATATTCCTTCCATACACAAATTTGTTGAGAGTTTTTATCATGAAAGGATGTTGAATTTTGAGAAATGCCTTTTCTACATATATTGAGATGATCATATAATTTATATGCTTCATTCTGTTAATGTGCGGTATCATATTTATTGGTTTGCATATGTTGAACCGTCCTTGCACCCCAGGGATAAATCCCATTTGATTATGGTGTGTGATCCTTCTAATGTGCTGTTGAATTTGACTTGCTAGTGTTTTGTGGGTAATTTTTCGATGAATGTTCACTGAGGATATTGGTTAATCCTTTTTTCTTACAGGGTCCTTATCTGGCTTTTTTGTTCAGGGTAATACTGGCCTTGTAAAATGAGTTTGGAAGTGTTTTGTCATCTTCAGCTTTTTTGGAAGCATTTGAGAAATACCAGCCTTAATTCTTCTTTAAATGTTTGGTAGAATTCACCAGTAAAACCATCTGGACATAAACTTTTCTTTGTGGGAGATTTTTGATTAGTGATTGAATCTCCTTGTTATTGCTATATTTGAATTTTCTATTTCTTCATTAATAAGTTGTACATTTCTAGGAACTTATCCAGTTCTTCTAGGCTATCCAATTAGTTGGCATACTTTAATCTTATCAAACCAAAAGATGTATAGGATTTATAAAGAAGATTTTGAAGCTTTATTGAAAAACATTAAAGAAGATCCAAACAAATAGAGGCATAAATCATATTAATGGATAGGAACACCTAATACCGCCAAGAAGACAATTCTTCCAAGATTTATGAATGCATCCCATGAAATTTCAAACAAAATTATACAGAGTTTTTCCTAAAGTTGACTGTCTGAATTGTCCATGTTTCCCATGAACTAGGTGATTCTAAAATTATGGAATCACAAATACTGAGAATTAACAACGTGTTTCTGTAGAAGAAAGGCAAGGTAGGCAATAAAAGAGCTTATACACATAAGCAGGAGACAAATAATACTCCAGTAGATAAAGATGCAAAGGATATGAAAAATTCACAAAAGAAAATTTTCACATGGTCAGTAAACATATGAAGACACGTATAGCTTCAAATGGAACAATAAGGAAATAATCTTTTTTCACTCATCAAATTGACAAAGATTTTTTAAAAGTTTAATAGCCATTTAAGTGAGGAACTGAAGTAACCATTCTTACAGAGTGCCGATGCGAATGTGAGTTGATGCAACCTTCATGAAAACAGGTTGTCAAAACAGGAGTATGTAATGAATCTTAAGCATTTTATATACTTGAACTAGTAATTCCATCTCTTGAAATATAGCTTTAGAAAGCAATGGAGGTAAATCTAAAGAGTTATTTATAGCAGCGTTCATGGCAAAGATAAAGGAAACATTTGGGATATAATATTAAGTGTAAAATAAGATATAAAACTCTTTATATTAAGATTGTAATGTCTTAAAATATTAGACAGAAAATTATTGAAAATTGATAGTGAGTTGTAGGTGATTTTTTTTATGCTTTCTTTAAAATTTCCAAATTTCTTGAAAAATTATCTTTTCCTCTTAAAAGAAAACAACAAAATTGGGCCTGGAAAGCTTTAAAAACAAATTAAGTACTCTGTACTCTTACAACTGTTTTTCATCATTAAAACAGAGAAAAAAAAATAAAAGCAACCATTCTCCTTAGGCAGATAAATTATGTTAATTGGATTTATAGTATATTCTCTTCATATTTCAAGAAGTAAGCTTAAAATACAGTTAGTAATCAGCCAAGTAAAATATTTTGGCCATAAAATTGGCAAGGAGCTCACATGTATAATTACCTAAAGCACATAAATACAATACATATAAAAACATATGCTGCGTATTTATAATTAACACTGAATACATTACAATTATTCAGTATCTCATATAATTTCCCTGAAGTAAACAGATAAAAGGTTTTCCATGTCTCCCTAAAGGCTGATAATAGAAGATAAAGGGAGTGAAGAAGTTTTTAAAATCTATAGCACAATGAAAAATATGGGTGAATTCTTTTTTTGTTTTATTTTGAGACAGTTTTGCTCTGTTGCCTAGGCTGGAGTGCAGTGGCATGATCTTGGCTCACTGCAGTCTCTGCATCCTGGGTTCAAGCAATTCTCCTGCCTCAGCCTCCCAAGTAGCTGGGACTACAGGTGCCTGCCATCACACCTGGCTAATTTTGCTATTTTTAGTAGAGATGGGGTTTCACCATATTGGCCAGGCTGGTCTCGAACTCCTGACCTTGTGATCTGCCCACCTTGGCCTCCCAAAGTGCTGGGATTAGAGGCGTAAGCCACCATGCCCTGCCAATTTTATTATATTTCAATGATGGACATAAAACTACTTTATTTCAGAAGAGACAATAGAAGAAATTGGAAAAGTCAGCATGTCCTCTTTCTTTTCCATGACATGACAGGTCAAAAATATGGGCTCTAATTCAATATTACTGTGTTATGAATGATACATGTGACAATAATACTAATTTACCCACAGTAAAATGTGAAACATTATTAAGTAATTCCAAACATTTAGTCCATATATTTCCTTATCATTCATGATTCTTTTTTGTTCTTTTTTTTTTTTTTTGAGCAGTAGCAAGGTTTACTGTGAAGAGCGAAAGAACAAAGCTGCCACAGTGTGGAAGGGGACCCAAGCGGGGTTGCCCTTGATTCTTAAGAACTGGGTGAGTAGGGATTAGAGACATCATGGAATCATAACCACATTTCAGACATTGTGAGAACTTGATGCAAACGTGTGCTAATACTATGACCTTATCGTCTCAATGCAGACTTCCCAGTGTTTTGGAGATGGGGTGGAGGTTAGAAGTGAGAATGGGAGGAGGCTGAAATGAGGGGAGAGAGAGGAAAAAAAGATAGGAAGGGCACATTGGGATAGAAACCACTTCATTCAGAAACTTGGAATAAAATCAGAACCAGCCACAGAGAACCAGAGAAGCGCCTGTGGATCGTACGTGACGGCCGTGTCCCCACACAGATCTCCAACAGCCAGTTAGTGTCGCCCACTGAAAAACATTCCATCCATGAGAATACGCTCATCAAACTGGAAATCCAGCATCTCTAAGGAGACCGTACTACTGCTAATATCATAGGTATTTTGTGAGTAGTTGCTGTCACAACTGATAGAAGTTGCTTCATGGAAGTTCCGTGATTTCCTCAATGTTCTAGTGTTAGAGAGTTCGCAGAGAGGAACCATGACCCACATTTGCCTTCTGATTCCTAATCCACTGTCCTTTCTACAACACAGCACTGTTCTTTGAAAAAAAAAAAAATTGACTTTTCAACTGGTTATTTTTTGCATCATTGAATCAAAGTGTAAGGTGTTATCTTGGCTCTGCCATGAGGTTAATAAGAGTGTCAGTTATTTTGAATCATTCCATTGAAAAAAGATTCATCAACTTCTAGAGAAGATTTTTTAGAAAACCTTGGGCTTTCAAACACAACTCAGGTTTACAAACTTGTCTTCTCCTTCTCTTCTCCCTTCTTCCTGCTGCAGGGTTGGTTGGCAGCCGCGAAATCATCTAGGAGAGCAGCACATGGAATCCACGACTCTCGAGAGCTGTAGCTTGATTTTACCCTAGAACTGGTCAAGCCAGATGAGCCAGGCTGGCGGATATCGTCAGAATGATTTTCCTGCATTCCTCAGACAATGAGAAGCTAGAGCAGGGAGGAGCAATGTTGCAGTGACCTCATGTCACAGAGCTGAGACCCTGAGTGAGATTAATGGACAGCATCTGCTGCTGCTGAGCTGCTGAAACACACCAGAGTTGGCGCTGCCAACGGGGCCCCAGGCTAGATGGGTCCTCTGCCAAAGGACAAACTGCTGTTCAAAGCAAACACAACAGCGGAGAGGAAAACGAACATTCCTGCCATGAAATCACAAGTCACATCAATAAAACACAAGGTTAATTTCCATAGGTCTGTGTCTCCACGGAGTTTCGTACGGAAGTAATGTGCTTCAGTAGAAAGAACACAGGCTTTGGGTTGCTGCAGCCTGCCTGCTACTCTAGACAGGACAGCCTGGGGTGAGTTACTTAAATTCTGACTCATTTTCTCATCTGGAAAATGGGTTTGATAGTAATGTAACAGCACTGTGGTTAGAAATACACATCTCTGTGTGTGCTGTGTGTGTACTTTTTTTTTTTTTGAGATGGAGTCTTGCTCTGTCGCCAGACTGGAGTACAGTGGCACGATCTCGGATCTCTGCTCACTGTAACCTCTGCCTCCTTGGTTCAAGTGATTCCCCTGCCTCAGCCTCCCAAGTCGCTGGGACTACAGGCACCCGCCATCAAGCCCAGCTAATTTTTTGTATTTTAGTAGAGACGGGGTTTCACCATGTTGGCCAGGATGGTCTCGATCTCCTGACCTCGTGATCCACTCGCCTTGGCCTCCCAAAGTGCTGGGATTACAGGAGTGAGCCACCGTACCCGGCCCGTGTGTGTGTTCTTTGTACAGTGCCAATATAGTAGGCGTTAGACATGGGCAGGTACTCTCAACATCATGAAAGTTCTAGAAGCCAAGAAAGACTTATGGAAAGTCCAGCCCTCAAAGCCCTACTCGCCTCTGAAATGCCTTTATGAGCTGTGAAACTGTCTATGATGACATAGAGTTTCTTTGTTGGAATAGTCATGTTCCATGACATGGAATAGTCATGTTATGAAAGCACTGGAGTCTCACATAAATAATTCTACATTGCTTCTATTAGGGGTTGGTAAGAGATAGGAAACAGCCAAAGTGCTTTTCCTCCTCTCGCACATTCAGCCCAGCACAGAACACTGCTGTGGTCAGATGTGCCGGATTTTTCCACACCAAGCAACTCTCCAGTGGACACCAACTCCGTGTCCTCTCATTCGCTTCCATTCTGACACTTTCTACCTGGAGTCAGATCCCATAGGCTGAGGTCTCAGTCCCACAAAATGCCGCCCCCGCTTCAGACGCCAGTCCCCGGTAGTAGGCTGTCTTCTGTACTATCAATCAGGGTTCCCACGACATCCTCCTTAGGTTTAATTTATTTGCTAGAGCAGCTCACAGAACTCATGGAACACACATTTACTGGTCTATTATAAAGGATATTATAAAGGAAACAGGCAAGCAACCAGATGAACAGGTGCGTAGGCCTGGGTATGGGGCCATGACGCCAAGCTTCCATGCCCTCTGTGGATGTGCCACCACCCAGCACCCCCGTATATATTCAGCAGCCCAGAAGCTCATCACAGCTTGTTGTTGAAGAGTTTTTAGAGAGTGTGATCTCTAGCTGCCTCTATCCTGCTTGGCTGGAGGTTGGTGTGTGGGGCTGAAAAACTTCCAGCTCTCCAATCATTAGGTTTTTCTGGAGACCCACCCCATCCTGAGGCTAGCTAAGGGCTCCACTCTAAGTCATCATTAGCATAAAGTTAGATTTTAGTAAAAGATGCTCTCATCACTCATAAAATCCCAAGGGTTTTAAGAGCTCAGTGTCAGGAACCAGAGACAAAGACCAAATATATTTCATTTCTGCACCAAGGTTAAAAAAGAAATGTAAAGCAAACATGTATTAAAAATGCCTATCCTCAGCTGGGAGTGGTGGCTCACACCTGTAATCCCAGCACTTTGGCAGCCCTAGGCAGGTGGATCATCTGAGGTCAGGAGTTCGAGACCAGTCTAGACAACATGGAGAAACCCTATCTCTACTAAACCTACAAAAATTAGCCCGGTGTGGTGGTGCATGCCTGTAGTCCCAGCTACTCAGGAGGCTGAGGGGGGAGAATCTCTTGTACCTGGCAGATGGAGGTTGCAGTGAACCCAGACTGTACCACTGCATTCCATCCTGGGCAGCAGAGTGAGACCCTATCTTGAAAAAAAAAAAAAGTCTATCCTCAAAATTTTAAACATAGGTTGGCTTTCAATAACTAAAGTGACCAAATGGAATATATCTACGCTTTCCATTTTTAGGTGATCAGCATTGATCAGGTTCAAGTCGGTCAGTACAGTTTTTCCGACTGGACACCGCTAGCCCACTTGATCCTATATGACGATTTGTAACATCCTGAGCTTGTATATTTTAATTGTTCTATATCCATCTCTATCATTTCCCCAGGCACAGGTGTATGTGTTTAAATATGCAGAAATCAATTCATCAAATATGAATTACAAAGTGTAATTACATAGAAATCAATTCAGCACATATTCAGTATTGTTTGTCAAATACGTACTGAATCAATCAATCAATATATTGCCTACTGTATTATCAGTTAATATACTGCCTACTGTATTATCAGTTAATATATTGCTTACTATATTATTCAAACACAGAGCTGTGAGACTGTGGGGGAAATGGTTGCTTCTCGTTGGGATCAGGGACAGCTTGGGGGGCAGTCACATCTGAGCTGTGTCTGAATGGATGTGGCAAGTGAAGGAGGAGCTGAAGTCATGCCAGGCAGAGGCCACAACCTGCAGCATGAGCCCTGGAGGCCTGGAGAATGGCAAGGTGGTGAGGACATGAGCAGAAGCAGAGCAAAGCCTGCATGGTGGGAAGCACCTGCATTACAATGAAAGCCTGAAATCCAGGGTGAGGTCGTGGCACAGAGGGCTGAACATGCTATGCTGAGGTTCTTATTTTTGGAAAGAATCCATGGCATAGTCTTGAGCATCAGTCAAACATGATAACATCTGCGTCTTACAAAGCAAATTGGTTGCAGAGTCCAGAACAGATTTGAATGGGAAAGACTAGGTAGGGAGATAAATCAGGGGACTCTTCCAGTGGCACAGACAAGTGATCAGGGCAGGCCCTAGGGCAGGGAAGAGAGGGGAGCCACCGAAAATGGGGAGGAGAGAGAGCAGTTGGGACTTGAGCCTGCTGGTGTGGAGATGAGGGAGAGGCGGGGGCAATGGCAACCATGAAAAATCTACTTTGACCATGTTAGTGGGTGATGACAGCATCAAACTAATCAAAAGCAGGACCAGTACCAGACACACGTAAGGTCCGCAGATGCTGGCACACAAGCACGTTCACTATCCCTTCTGGGCCAGGTCCTCCGAGAAGGCACTTGTGGCTAATGGCATCTGACACTAAAAGCATGTTAACAAGTAGGAAACTTGCTTAACTTCTTTCAGGTTAAAGAAAATTCTAATAACCAGCTTCAAAATGGAAACCGGACAGTTGCCTAGAAGTGCTTCACACAAATTGGAAAATGTCGACTGCCATGAATTATCATCAATGGGAGCATGGAGAGTTGTAGGACATAACAATTTTTAATCGAATGTTCTGAAGTTTGAGCCTGTGCATGATGTCATCAGAGGCAAGGGCAAAAGAAAACTGCATAAAAAATTAGCTAACATGAAAGAGGCCCCGGAAGCGGCACACTGAGTGGAGCAGACAACACATAAAACTCACTCTTCTATTGGTACTTTAGAAAAAAATAAACCAAATATTCATGTCAAAACCAACTCTCTCTCTTGCATTTTTTAAAAATATGCAGAAACTTTCACCCACTAAGAATGTACCCATACACACATACACCTTACTTGCCCAAATAGCTTGAAGCCATCTCAAAATTTCAGAGAGAAGTGTTTATCATTTTCTTATGGACCTGGCTTACCAGCACCATAATAATTAAAGGAAAAAAGAACATCAAAAATCACTTGGCTGCTTCAGCCATCGGAGACGCAGCTGTGTGATTCTTAATGCATTTACGGTGCCTGCCAGCGCCTCCCCACCCCCAGCTCCCCATCCTTAGTCTTCAATGGTTTTGTTTTGTTTGTTTTGTATCCTGTGGGACAGAAAACAACCTGCACTGATTGTGCCAATTGATTGACTCAGCTGGTCCCTTGGAATACGAAGCAGGAACTGAAAAGCACATCTGAAAAGTGTGTGGGCTGGAGGTGAGGGAAGGGGCGCCTCCCCCTCTGGACTGCACACAGAATCTACGAACCAGCTGTGCACAGGCAATGTTCTGTCAGCTGAGTAACACAAAGTGCCTTTGATTCCACCTGCCCCTGCTTCTTTGTGCAAAAGCCAGCAAAGGGGCTGCTGTGCACCATTCTGAAAAGTCGTCTAGAAGTGTGTGCAATTATCCCTCTGCTGACCAACTCCCAACAAAGGGGAGCCCAGGTGCCCAGGGTGCCCTTCTCTCGCACCCTGCTGCAGGGCTGGTCTCCAACTTCCAGGGCTTGTCCTCCCCAACTCAAGGCCTTTCCCATGGAAGGGCGTCTGAAGGGAGGGAGTCAGAACTGCGATCTCTGCAGACAGCGGTGGCTTTCTGGGAGTGCTTTTTGTAGGATATGCTGGCGCTACGGTTTGAATATGGTTTGCTTGTCCCCAACAAAACTCATGTTGAAATCTGGTCCCTGGTGTGGCAGTGTTGGGAGATGGGGCCCAGTGGGAGGTGTTTGGATCAGGGGAGTAGATCTCTCATGAATGGGTTGGTGCCATCCTCATGCTCACGAGTGAGTCGTGCTCTGGCAAAACTGGCTTAGTTACCACAAGAGCAGGTTGTTATAGAGCAATTCCGGGTGAGATGGTTCATGCCGGTAGCTCCAGTGCTTTGGGGGGCTGAGGTGGGAGGATCACTTAAGTCCCGGAGTTCAAGACCAGCCTCAGCAACATAGTGAGACCCTGTCTCTACAAAAAAATAAAAAAGTTAGCTGGGCTTGGTGGTGCGTGTCCATAGTCCCAGCTACTCAGGAGGCTGAGTGGGAGGATTTCTTGAGCTGAGGAGGTCAAGGCTGTAGTAGGCTATGATTATACTACTATACTCCAGCCTGGGCAACAGAGTGAGACCCTGTCTCTTAAAAAAAAAAAACAAAAAAAGCAATTCTCCTTCTGTTTGGTCCTCTCCCACTGCACGTGTCCACTTCCTCTTTGACTTAGCACATGGCCCTCACCAGGGCAGTGCCATGCTTCTCTCCTTCCCAGCTTGCAGAACCTTTTTTCTTTACAAATGACCCAGCCTCAGGTATTCTGTGTAGCAACATTAAACAGACAAGAACAGCTGGCTTCACTGAGGTAGGAGGCAAGTCAATAAGAGTGAGATTTTGGGCTAGATATGGTGGCTCATGCCTGTAATCCCAACACTTTGGGAGGCTGAGATGGGCGGATCACCCAGAGGTCAGAAGTTAGAGACCAGCCTAGCCAACATGGTGACAAACTCTACTACAAATACAACATTAGCCAGGTGTGGGGGCGTGTGCCTGTAGCTCCAGCTACTTGGGAGGTTGAGTTGGGAAAATCGCTTGAACCCAGGAGGCGGAGGTTGCAGTGAACTGAGATGGCACCACTGCACTCCAGCCTGGGCCACAGAGCAAGACTAAATGTCAAAAAAAAAAAAAAAAAAAAGCAAGATTTTAGAGGGCAGGTGAGACATTTTAATAATAATTTTTTCTTAAGTTGCCACAGCTTTGTCAAATATAGACAAAGCCAGCAAATAAAACACTGAGCTTGCATTTGACAAAGTCAGCTGTTTTACTTAGAAAATGGGGGAAGGATACGAGGTGGGGGGATATACAACTCATGTGTTTAAAAAAGACCTAAAGGGAGCTACAAGGAGACAGACGTGTTTAAAGACAATACAGGTTGCTCAGAAAACTTCACAGGTTGCACCTAATTCTGAAGATTCTGGCATAATGTTTTCAATTCACCAGTTTAAACTGAGCTAAAAAACAATCTTCACGTTCAACTACAAAAATAATCACCAGTGATTGTGCCCAGGAGAGAGGCATAATATAAGAAAAGTATGTGGGGCTGAGCACAGTGACTTAGGCCTGTAATCCTAGCATTTTGGGAGGCTGAGGCAGGCAGATTACTTGAGGTCGGGAGTTTGACACCAGCCTGGCTAACATGGCGAAAACCCACCTCTACTAAAAATACAAAAATTAGCCGGGCATGGTCATGCGAGCCTGTAGCCCCAGATTTCAGGAGGCTGAGGCCTGAGTATCGCTTTAGTCCAGAGGTAGAGGTTGCAGTAAGCTGAGATTGTGCAACTGCACTCCAGTCTGGGTGACAGAGCAAGACACTGTCTCAAAAACAAAACAAAACAAACAAACAAACAAAAAAGTAGGTAGCATAAAGATAATGCTTTTCTAAATATATTTAGATACATACACGCACAAACACACCTTTTTTTTTTGAAGAATAGGATGGAAAGAGTTACTTCGGCCTTTGATACGTTTCAGCTCTAGTAATTAGAGACAATTTTTTGCGCCCCAGAGTGACACTATTAGCTAATAAAATAGTACCATCTGCGATTTTCAGGACATCCTCTCTGGAAGTAGCCTTCAATTGACGTCCTTTCTTTATCTTAATTTTACAGTTATAGCAAAACATATTCTTTCAGAATAACTTGGCTGTTTTCCTACTTAGGGTTGTCTTTCTGCCTGGATCTCCAAAGGGACTTAGAATCAGTTCAAAAATTGAGGCATAAAAAAAAAATCGAGCCATCAAAGGTCCTTTGGGGACTACAGAGGGGGAGGAACTGACTCCCCACTCGCACAGGATCACAACGTTGGACCTGACATGGTATCAAGCCACTTACAAGGGGTGCAGCACACCCCTGTCTAGGGCTGGGTGTGAGGGTTCAGGGCAGAGCTGCAGTCATGGCAAATGTCCCTGTTCAACTCCAGCTGAGAAAGGCCCAGAAGTCTGCGTGGGGCAGGGTGGCTGAGTCTGACCTGTCTATCCCCCGTGAGTGAAGCGCTCTCTCTTCTACTTTTCTGGGAAGCCCATAGGTTTCCCCCAGGGGCTTAGCACAGACCGCCCTTTGCTGGTCAGAGGAACCAGGTAGCTATTCTCTCACAGCAACACAAACAAGCTTGCCCTTTCCGCTCCGCCTTTCTCCGGAGGAGAAAGACCACTCTCTGCTGACAATGTGCCATTTTCTGTTCAATTCATCATGTTTACTTCTTTATTGTGATTCATGTCTGAGTTTCTTTTGAATCAAATTATTGCATCTCCCTGGTGAGAGGTGCCATATGACTATCTAGTTAGAACAAAATCAAATAAAAAATCTGCACTGAGCTCTGCTCCATCTCATCCCCACCGCACGGTCTGCTCTTGTTTGGACACACTTCTGTCAGCTGCTTGATCAGTAATGAATCCTTCTGTGTTTAGGCCAATTTTGAGACACCACTGTCTTGAAAACAATAAAGAAGAATTGGTTGAAACCTGTTCAGCAGAGAGAACATCACTACTTCAAAAATATTTTACAACGTAAATGACTGGCATTTCCTGATATACACAGATTGAAGAAGACCTGAAAGGCCGATGTGACGATTACACAGTCACAGCAACTATGAGAGCCATTCTTTAGATTTATCCCCAAAGATGCTTCAGTACTGAAGTAATTCACTGCTTCAACAAGTCTTGAAGCCAAGCATTCCACAGGATTTTTGAATACCAGGAACTTTTAAAGAAAACACACATTCCCTTTCTCCTTCACTTTTTTGGGGTACTACCTTTTAAGCAATTGCCTGTATGCCTCATACAAATAATATTTTAAAACTGAGCTGTTCAGACTAAATGCTCTCCATTCAAGTACACGAATGAGACTCGGGCTATTTGAGTCTTTCTTCTCTTTTACTGCTTCTATAATGACGTCCAAACCTCTCAGTGTGACACAGGAGGTGCTTTTGGTGATGGGAGCCCTGACCACCCTCATCCATCCACAGAGCAGCCCTCCTGGGACTCAGGCATATAGCTCTCCTGCCATTTCCCCAGAGAACCCCATTCTCCTGCTTTTGGGTCTACCTGGACTGCTACCCTCTTTCACCTTCTCCTGGTCAACTCCCACTCATCTTCCAGGAGAGAAGTCATCCTTGCTCTTGGCTGGCTCAGGTGACCCCACTGGCCTTCAGAGTATGTTTGCGCATCTCTCTTAGAGGGTGCAGGGTTTGACTGGACAAACTGCAGTCATTACCCAACTGCCTTTTCCTGCCCTGTCAGCCTCCCCGTCAGGCACAGGGAGGAGCAGCTCTCCTGTGTATACCTGGTGCCACGTGCAGCATATGATTGGTAAAACTGAACTCTTCCCCAAATCCTACCTTGCCGAAGACACCAATGCAGCAACCAATAACTTGTCAGGAGGATTATGCAGTCTAGAGCTATAGTATTCCTCAGGACTCTCCAACTTACATAGGGAAATACTATTACAGCAATAATACATGACAGCATATATTTTTAAAAATTTATTTTCTCAGTTCTTAAACTCTTAATCCATACAGTCTAGTCTATCTGTTTGTAAGTTACTTGTTAACGGGAATTTCTGATGATATATGGTACATGGTAAGAAAATTATCCAGTCCTGGAGATGAAGCAAAAGTCTAACCCCTGTCCTAACATGTGGCTCACTCTGTCCTCAGACTGCTATGCACAAGAGATGAGAGTTTTACTGAAACCTCAGCATAACAAAGTTTCCCTATAAAGAACATGGTGTGAACTTCTGCTCTTGGATCTTATTATACGTTAGTATTTTTTTTCTTCTACTAGCTAACACTTCAAATGAACACTTACTATATGCCAGATATAATTTCAGCACCTACATTAAAATGATTTACTCCTCACAACAACCTTTTGAGATTGACACCATCATTATTTTATTTATAGATTTGGAAACTGAGGCCCAGAGAGGTTAGATGACTTGCCCAAGGTCACACACCTAAGCAGCAGAGCTGGGTTTGAATGCAGGCAGTGTGGTGCCAGAGCCTGTGTTCCAAACCACAGCTTCTCAGTATCTGTTGGGTGGGATGGCCTCTCTGAGTAGCACAGAGACTCCCACTACACCAGTTAGCACTCAACACTCTTGACTCTGGGCATGTGTTAATGAAAAGGATGCAGACTTTACAGCATGACGGAAAGAGGTCTGTTTTGTTAGAGGTCTTAACACTAAATGAATTTCAAAAAAATAACTGTTTAAGGATTTGCCAGATTCTCATGAGAGTAACACCTCCCTGGGGTTAGAGAAAGTGGGACATATGAGGACCTGCAGTCTGGGACCTTCCACTCCACCACCAGTTCCCAGAAGCCTGGCGGTGCCTCCATCAAGACCAGTTCCCAGAAGCCTGGCAGTGCCTCCATCAAGACCAGAGCATGTCACTCCATGACACACGCTTCTTAGGGGCGTCCCCTTCTCCCTGCAGCCATGGCACAGGCACATCTGCCCACCATCACCACTCCTCACTTCCCTGTCATCTGCCCCACTAGACGACAACATCAGCATCCCTCTAGGAGGGCGGCACGAGGGGCACAGCACTCAGTGACGGGATTACTCTTAACAGAACTGCTCGTTTCATACTCCTCCCAATAGTTCCCTCCCATTTGTTCCTGATTTCATCTCTAGTATATGTGTTTTGTTCATTATTTCCTTTCCTTCTTTTTTCTTATATTAATAATGGCTTTAGGGTTTAAAAGTATTCACTTTTTAGCAGTCCTCTCTGATCACAGAATAGCTAAAATGAGAAAAGTTCTCTACAAAGTAGTTAATGAATACAACATTTTATTTTGGCAACTAAATTAGTTGTCAGTCATAATATGGTTAAAATTAGTATGCAGTATTTCAGTTTATACTTATAAATCATATTTATTCAGAAGATCTGAATGGGAAACATTTTCTACATCTTTCAAATATGCACTGTCTATAGCATGTTATAGGAAGTAGGTATTTTTAAACAGTTCATGAAAAATTGGGTTCAGGTTATTTCATGAATTGTTATTTGAGCCTAAAACTAATCTCTTTGACATTAACATCTTTAATAAACATTTCAGCAATATCTGCAGCATTCAGAATATGGGATAGAACTTAGACGTCATCCCTATTCATTAGGCTTATATTTTCTCAATAACCTAATTTTGTCTTTCATACGATATTAAGCTTTTGGAAGTCTTACTCTTAATCCTATTAATTCCTAAGCTAGACTTTAAAAGTGCATGAGGAAATATGCAAAGGCAGTCAATTTCACTGAATTTACACACTGAATTGCTAAAGATGAATCTAGGAATTTCAGGGTTGCTAAAATGCAGAACTTCAACCGAAAATATTTTCCGGACATCAACGAAACTCTGGGGCATGGTCTGGATGGGATTCTTTGGCTTCACAGCCTTCTGAACTGAGGTCATTGGTAATATACCAGGATGCACATGTTAGCAGGGCAAAGTGTGTCTATGTCTGCTTTGGACCAAAGCCTTATTCCTAAAAGAAGTGTAGCACTGGCTCAGCCAACAGTGGTACCATGTGTTGCTTTGACTGCTGTAATGAATCTTTGATGATCAAGCTTGGAAAGAGAGCTAAACTCAAGACAATGCAGTAGCTGGGGCATAAAATGAAGTGATGTTGAGTGTGCCCCCAAGAAGAGAAGAAACAGAGTTTGAAACTCACAGACTATCCAGGTGGTAGAAACAGATTTCAAAAATACTCTCATTCCAGACAAGATGTCTCCCAACTCTGAGCTAGTTAGGTGAATATGAGACCAGAACCACATTCTAAGGTTTACAAAAATCACCTGTCTACATAATCCTATTTTCACTCTGAGTAAGCATGCTACTTTATCTTCATCAATGACTGCGGACTGATTTTAATAACATAAAAAAGCAATCCAACTTTCCTATCCTGCTTCCTGTGCCCCACACCACCCACTCAAGGGATGGCATGCTTCTTTGAATTAGACTTCTTCGATCAATTAATTCTCTTCAGTTCTTGAATGACCTTCCAACAGAATTAACTAATGGCATAGGGTGAGAAAGGGGTAAGCCCTATATTTTATATATTCGGAGAATATCATTGTTCCCAGAAATGTCCCTGACAGCTGCCCACACAAGAGCCCAAGACAGTGGCATGCTCTCTGGGCTGGCTGGACAGTAATAGCTGTCACTGCCATGACAATAGCCAGTCCCTGTACTGCTGTCTGATCTCCACCACATGACATTGCTGGCTGGTCTATAATTGCTTTAAGTGGACAGTTTCTTCCTGAGATAATGACTACAAAATCATTAGGATTTAACATCATAATTACAGGAAAAGTCAAGGAAGGTGATCAAGAATGGGGAGGGAGACATGAACTAAAACTTAATTCTGACAGAGGGAAGAAGAAAAAAAGAGAAAAAATAGGATGGGGAGGGGAAGAGACCCTGGTAAATTTGTTTTCATTGTATATTTGTGCAGAATAAGGTAAAAGGCAAAGCATTCTTCCTTTTTCCATGTAATGCATGTGAACTTGGTAATAAGTTTTACTATCAGATGAAAGTGGATCCATGGATAAAATACAGTCGGCCTCGATATCCTAGGGTTCTGCATCTGCATATTCAATCAAATGCAGATTGAAAAGAATATATATAATATCCTTGGGATGCAAAACCCATGGATCTGGAGGACTGGCTTTTTGGATTCTCAGGTTCCACAGGGCTCACTCCGGGACTTGGACATATGCTGGGGTCCTGGAACCAATCCCCTAGAATACCGAGGGACAACCGTACTTCGTCTCTTTCTGGCATTTCTCAGGGCTGGGGAGTTCCTTTGGCTTTCTGATTGAGTTGGGAGCATAGTATCTGGCATGGAGTCCAAGAAGGAAGGGGAAAGCCCTGGCACAGAGCTGATGCTCACCTCGTATTCCTCCTTGAAGCCGTAGCCCTCGGCACACTTCATCTGTGTGATGTGCTGAAGGAGGTCTGCCACCCGGATGGCGGGGTGGAGCTGCCCGGTCTGATAGGGCACGTCGGCCGCCTCCCGCTTCTTGTAAGTATGGGACTGCACCAAGCTGCTGGTATCGCTGGCCATCGTGTGGGTTTCATCTAGGAAAAGAAGGCCAGGGAGAAAATGAGGGAGAGCCAGGGAGCTATGTCGGCATCACTGAGAATGCTAAGAAGCTGGCTCCTGGCATCCCCTCACCTAGGGCTGTAAAATTCCCTATGATGGCTCAGCAAAAAAGAAAAGTTAAATGTTTAGAAATTTAAATGGGGTTGGCAATACTCATAGGAATGTGCAGAAATCTTTCTTTTACAAAGCAGTCCAAACGATATATTGCTTTCACAAAGCTAACTGAGAAGAGCCCTTTAGCCTTCCAGTGCTAAAGTCTGTTAAAGTTTCAACCTGAAACTTCATCAAGACCTGGTGCAAAACCAGCCTTGTATTCTTTGAAACGTTAGTTCAGTAGTTCGTATGATGACATAAATAAACTCTGCACAAATGTTCTGTGAGCAAAATAAAAGTGCACAAAATGGTGTGGCTTATAAAGCTAGCAATGGAAATGTGGACTTAATACATGAAATCAAAGAAGAGTGGAAAAATAAAAGGGAACCTGGTGGGGATAATGTTTTGATGAATCACTTTGCATGCTCTGGTATCAGAAAGCTTGACAAAATGTTGTGGACCAACACATCACACATGGAATGTTCTACAAAGGCAAACATGCAGGCCAGCACAGAGCAGCACCAGCTGGCTTCGTCAGAATCTACCAGTAAGACACACACTCCCACTCCCTCCACAACTCTTCCATGGGGCGAATCGGGGAACTTACCATTTATTGGCACTTTTAAGAAGATACATATCAGGAGAAAAAAGGAGGAGAAAAAGGAAACAGGGCATAAGCAATAGTACTGCGTGCATAATTACAGGTAGTTTTTATTTTATGCTTTAACTTTCCAGTTAAGTTTTCTATTCAGAGGTGGTCAGAGGGCGAAGCCTCAATTCTTCCATCACGTTAGGATGGAAGCATTGAATTTAAGTACTCAATAACAAAAAGGAGGTTAAAATTAGCATCATAATTGCTTTTCATCCCCCATGAACCAAGTAATGTCTAAATAAGTCTTATTTGTATTCAACACAATTTCTCATTTAAATTTCTTGAACAAGTCAACCAAATTGTACTATAAAATTAATGTCAAAATTTGGTCAAATAAGCCTAAAGAGGCTCTATTTTAATGGATGCCTACTAGAAAATTAGGTTAATGAACTGCAGAAATGGTACCTATTAAAAATGTCTTATGCAGGGAAATGCTATTAGATTAAGAATTCCATATTCTACAGGTTAACTCATTATAATGCTGAATCCCTTTAGCAGTTTTATGATTGAGGATGGGTGTTGTCAAAATATAATGCTAAAGTCACTTAAAATGAGAATGTTATATAAAACATATAAAAGATATATTCAAGTTTTAAAAGTTACCAGATTGTATATCAATAGGGAATTCAGCTATAGTTATTCATATGTTATTTATTTTTTACTGAGAAGTTCAGCTCTGAAGAAAATTTAGTCCAAGGGTGCTTGATTAGCAGGGCCTGGTTTTGAAACCTCACTTCTATCTGCATCGCAAAGCACCTGGGGATGCATGGTATGAAAGGTGGTACACAAGTGTGTAGCTATGTTGCTGTTGCTGAAATGGCACCTGGATCACTACAACGTGGCTAAAGACACAAAGACAAAATAAAAAAGGGTGGTAAGTTGATTTTATGATTTTTGTTTCATTTGGATTTGCTTTGAAATTTAGCAATTCATATGTTCCCATTTTAATAGTTACAAATAAACCTGGAAATTTTCACATCAGATTTGCTTGCTGGCAACTGCCAAGCTTTATAAACTGGGATACAGGAACCCTGCTGAAGTACTGAATCTCTTGAGCTTTGAGCTACTCCAGCAGCAAGTTCTGTTCTTTATACTAAAATAAATGGAACATTAATTAGTTTCCCCTCTGTGCCTCTCTCGTTCTCTCAGTTTTGTATCTTATGGGATGAACATAATTAACATGCCCTCCATGGTGGGTTGACCTTCTAAACTTCCCATAAATGATTTGGGTGCTTCACGTGGACACGCCAGCATCCTAGCAATGCTCTGATCCCAGGGCTACGTATTCTTGGAAGTTTTAGATCCACAGAGCTACAACCACTCTCACTGTTGTATGTAATGATCCTGTGCTGCGTTATGCCATCTTGGCCTCATTACTAGCGTGGAACACATCTTCAAGCATTTAAACACTACCAAGTCCCTGAAAGAAGAGCCCTATTATCTAGTACATGCATATGGAAGACGGAATAGAAGGCTTCTTGTGTGCTGCTATGAAATTGGGTCACTTATACTACTAGACATTCTTGATTCCACTAAAATTAGTAATTACTTTTCTCTAACTTAAAAAAGAATTATTATTGATAAAATATATTATTGGTCATTAATTTCCATTATGTGTTTAAAAATTACCCATCAACAATTTTTTTTTCTATTTTTTTTTTTTTTAAGAGACAGGGTCTTTCTCCATCCTCCAGGTTGGAGGGCAGTGGCTCTGTCATAGCTTACTGCAGCCCCAAACTCCTGGGCTCCAGCAATCCTCCTGCCACAGCCTCTTGAGTAGCTGGGAATACAGATGCATTCCATCATGCCGGCTAATTTTTTATGATTATTATTTTTTGAAGAGATGGGGGTCTCCCTATGTTGTCGAGGCTGGCCTTGAACTCCTGGCATCAAGCGACCTTCCCGCGTTGGCCTCCCAAAGTGCTGGGATTACATGCTTGCACCATAGTGTCCAGCCTCAACATTTTTTTAAAATTAAAAATAATGCAGAAGAGCACATTAGAAATAAAGCTTCTCACTAATAGTTCTGATGGTTTTCTAAGAACTGAAAATTAATTCTACCTATATTCTTTATGAATTATCTTGAATTTTTAACAAACTAGCTGGAAAACCTTATGTTGAAACGGATGCAATATTTTTGAGGTAGGGTAGGTTGTATCTGTCTGTCTATCCATCCATCCATCCAGTCAGCGAGCCAGCTATCCATCCATCCATTTAATCATCTATATTTTTACAAGCAAATGAAATAAAGATATACTCCAGCTCTATACATTAGGGCTGGGCACCTTAGCACGAGAAAGGTAAAGCTGAAGGTGCTAGAGAATTTAACTGTGCTGAGCTCTGACTCACAGCAAAACATTTCTTCTTGTCTTCGCGTAAATTATAACTGCTACTATCCCCCAAAGCTGCCAGAGTAGATACGTATCTTATATTCTTCCCTGGTTTCAAGTGCTAACCTCACCAATCCTTATTACTCAATATGTAGATTCACATTTGCACCAAGTAACATGTAAGGAATGCAGTTCCCAAGTACCGCCATTTGGTATCTATATAAGCTATACATGATAACAGTTATTGGTCTATCTGGGTGACTTATTTTTTACAATGCGCATCATTTTTGCTACTTGAATTGTCATCCAAGTGATTCCCTTTCAGTAAAGAAACCTAATCAACTTTAAAAGATGTAATTAATGTTCATAATAACAAAGCAGCGACTTTAAAGAATATTTGTTTAATAAGCTTATCTTAATCCTGCTGTGAAATCTGAACATTTTCTTCCTTCTGACAATGCACATCTTAGTCCTCCCCACTCACAGCTCCCCCAAGGTCAGAAAATCTACTAGAGGAGCCTCAGAATGAATGCCACAGCACATAAAGAAATCGCAAATCTTCGCCTATCAAAAGATTCTGCAAATGTCATTTGCATGTAGATTACATTGTTCTGGTGCCTAAGATTAGCCTGTGCCCCTCACTTATGAAAGGAATAAAATGCAGTTTTCTTTCCCTTTTAATTGGTATTGAAAGTGTGTGTGTGGGGAGGGTTTAGTGGGCTTTGTTAGCCCTCAGAATGATGCCAAATTTAAAAACTCTGTTTTATATCCATTCTTAAACTTCCTAATTCATTTTTTCCATAGGCAACAAACTTACTTAAGCCCACAGAACACCATTAGGAAAATAAAAATTACCTTCTATACAAAAATCGTAACAACTTAGAGAAAAGAGAAGCAGAGGGGGAAAAAATTATGTTGCAAAGATATAAACCCTTGTCAAGTGAATTAGGAAGGAGAAGTCGAACAATTGAGGATGGAACTCTTGCTGCAATGAATTGTTATATACCTTGAAGTCGTTTTTGTTGTGCTCCTTTTCGGAAAGGTTAGTAGTAGAAAGAGAACACAGCCGTGATACACTCGGGTTATTTATGCGTCTCAAATGCAACAGCAGCTCATGCTTGTTTGGTTATCACAGCCAGGCAATGCCATTTTTCTCCTCGCCCTTCTTATATTGGACAAACGGGATTTTTTTCTGTAACCCCCTGCTGGGAATATTTCATACTTTAAATGCATTCTGCCCCACCAGGTTAACATCTTAGTTCACTCCTAGTGGCATCTGACACATAATAAACCGTATGATTATAAGTGCCATCTTGTCATTTTGCTGTTCAGATCATCAGCTCCTTTGAAATTCCGCTGTGTGACAGACACTTTGGAAGCTGGGGGGCGGGGGGGCGGGTACCCTGAGTGGCACTGAGGATGAGTAGGGGGCCAAAATTCCATTGTGATCATCTTTCTGCATAACATTTGGCATAATTAGAAAAATGCTATTTTTAAAATTGAAGTTTTTAGTGCTTAGCAATAAGTGAAAATAATGAGAAGCTATTTTCACTTTTATGACTATCACATTAGACAGAATTCAGCTCTTGGAAAGTACACAGCTGAGTGGTGACACCTTGTTTTTTTCCCCTGGGATCAGACCTAACTTTAAGTTCTGGACACAGAAAGGGAGAATACTGGAGCTGAGAGTGTTCATTTGAAGCTGTTGGTATCATCCCCAAAACACATGCAGCAAATCCCTCATTAATGGTGACTGTTTAGAGAAGTCTTTTCTTCCTTTAACTCCATGACCCAGGCCACCCACCTCCCCCGTGTAGTGCTTATAATCACTGCATTATACAGAATTAAAACTCCAATCTCCTACAGAGTGGTCACTGACTTTCTAAGTTACTCCTGCAATAAACTGTGGTAAAGGGAAATGTTCTCACCTAAAATTGCAGTTGGCACAAATGGGTCTGTCATACACCGTAAGCAGGTCAATGCAGAGAAAGTAAAAAGAGAAAGAACAGTAAATGATTGATGAATGCCCACCCCTGTTTTCCGCATAGAAAGCTGTAGAAAAGCATTGGGTTACAACATCTCAAACACAGTAAGCCCCTCAAGCACCAGGGATAGCAGAGAGAGGGCGGAGTGAATCTGACTGCTGAGGAGAGAGCAGAGAGGAGACAGTGGAAAAATCTGTTACCTGGGTAATAGGAATTAGGCACCGACGTGCTCAGTGTATTTGTTTTCATTGTGAAGGATGATGGTGAAGACACAGCTGTAAACAAGAGAGAGGCTGGTCAGGGGCAGCAGACAGGTAACACACTCTGAACACACAATGCTCTGAGACCACCCATGGTGACTCCATGCTAGCTAGGGTGACTCTGGGACTCACTGATGTCTATGTGGGAAATATCATCATTCCCAGATGTTTCTCAGTACTTACTTGTCCTTTAGAAGACAAGCAACCTTTTGCAACTTAAAGACTTTTCTTACCCCACAGATAAAGAGAAAGCCCACAACCACAGCCACCATTTTGGATAGAGAAATTCATCAGACTTCTGTTTTGACTTCTGCCCTTTGCTTATAGAAATCTGCTCTCAGGCCAAGCTGAATTTTACAAGTAAAAGTAGAAGAATGTGTCTACACATGGCTTTTGGAGACTATTCCCAATGTTAATGTTCCCGTAGTTTGCTAAATCCTCTCCTTGCTCATATTTGGATATGCAGAGAACACTCCACAATGCTTTATGAAAAATAAAGGTGGTGCTCCATGCGTGTTCTTTAGTCTTTTAAATCCTTACAAAAATGCTTTTCTTTAAAATATTCCTCTGAAACATTCAAGACTGAATTATTGCACCTCCTCTTCCTCCCTTTTATCAAGCAGGACAGTCAATCCCATCCAATTTATCTGATTTCATTAAAAATGGATATTTCCTATTTTTAAGAGACATTTTAAAACTCTCTTCATGGCTGACAGAGCCTTGGTAGAATAAATGCTTTTTTAAGTAAAAAAAAATCCTCTTCAAATGTATTAACTGATTAGTCTTTTTAAAACAGTTTAATTTCATTAAAGTATAAAGACTTGAAAGTTGCTCAAGGTGGTTAAACTTAAGTCTAAATCGTAACTCCTCTGATGTAGTTACATGATCTATTTGATGCTGAGTTCCTGATCAGGACACTAAAACACAATTATACCATTATATTTATGGGAAGCATGACCAAATCCCTGTGCATACTGGGTAATTATTCCGATGACATATTAATATATTTTAACTCTCCAGGAGCAGTCCATTTAGGACAGTGCATTTACCTGTGTTTATATTTTTAAAGTGTAGAATCAGTACATGACAGAACAAGGACCAGAACTCAGGCTGCCTGCCATTTTACAGGTATTTTTATAAAATAGAAATGTATCATACTTATGATGCATGTTTATGGTAAGAAGCCTGGAAAAAGAGCACAATGGATGAAAGTAAGAATGAAAAAAATGAGTATCAATAAAATATGCCAGGGTCAGTGAGAATAAAGCCTTTTTATTACCTGCAGACATTTTTATGTGGTTGGTAAAGATGTGCACAGCAGATATAAAATAACTGTGTTTATTTTCACCTTCCAGTTAAAATATTTTAAAAATACTTTCATCTTCTAGCATAAAAATTAAACCCATTCCCACTGTCTGTATCTATTCTCCCCTTTTTACAGCATATTAAAGCAGATAGTGCAACTCATACTTGCTTTGCTGGAGAGATTAATCCCCACTCTCAAAACTGTGGTCATGCTTATTTTTAAATTCTCCTATTTCATTTTTCCCCTTGTCTCATTTCTACAAACTGCTCACTTCACAACTTCCAGCACTTTCTCCCAACCCCGAAAGATCTCATGCATACCTATACTTGTCATAGGTGTGGTGCTGGCAGCCTGGTGGTCTAAGGAACATGTTTCCTGAAGTTTTCCTCCCCAGAAACTGCTGTCTTATTTCAAAGACATTAAGAGAGTATTACGGTATCTACCTCTAGGGTTGCTCCCGACAGATGAGAACTGATGAGATCTTATTGCTTAGAGTGGGAGGAAAATGGAAAGTCTACTGCTGTGTTCCTTCTGTTGGCTTTACTGAAGGGAGGCAAAAAATAACGTCTAATAGCCAATCAGCTGTGGAAGCTCCATTGGCCTCTGTAGCAGTCCTCTGTACATGAACATTTTTGGATTTCCACACATACATTCACTTTCAAAAACATAACTGCCAAATTAAACTTCCTGTCCAGAAGTGAATATTCTCTGCTGTTCAAACTTCTAACACCTAGAACAACTAAAGAAGATTCTTGCTTTTGGGGTGAGTGATTCCAAGTAAATTGATTCTTGAGGAATTTTACCATGAAATAGAAGATTTGGAACATTAATGAGTTATACTGGAAAATGAGAACGTATCTGTGTGGTCCCTTTCTAGGAATACCTGCTACTACAAATATTCTAATCCTGCGTTGTGGTCAAAAGGGCTTCTCCAGTTCCAGCTCACAACAAATACATTATAGGTTGCTTTCTTATGGCAGTTGAATAAATTATACATATGTATTTTTAAATGAAAAACATAGTATCTGCTACAAAAAAGCAGAGAGAATTCTATGAAAAAATGGGAAGGAGCTTGGGTACACTGAGACCCCACAGCTTCTACTGCCTGCACTGAAAATGACAAGAAACAGTAAAGAAAGAAGGCCAAGGATGAAAGCAACACTGCTGCCCTGCCCATTGGTGCCAAAGCAGCACCTGTGCGTGCTCCACTGGGCCGTGTGTGCGTGTAGTACAAACTGATGTAGGAGGATAACGTGGGACAACTGCAGCCACTACAAGCAGAAAAATATGAGACTGAATTCGGAGACCGAATTAGCAGTGTGTAGGAGAAACACAAAGCTCAGGAACAGGCACGTGCGTTGACCACGCTGTGATCTGGAAGAGGAGTGGAAGGGAGCTGCAGTACCACACTGACCACAGTGGGTATCAGGACACAAGCCCACACTGTCCAAACTGCTCCTAGTCGCCCCACCCCAGATGCCACTTCTGTGCTCCTCACAGCCACAAGGCCCACCAGCCTTTATGAATATTATGACCATTTTTTGGTAACAGGAATAGCTACACTTTAATTCCATCTCCATGCTGACCAGAATCCTGGCTATGCAGCTCAGACCTGAGGCACAGATTTCACACAGTAAAGAAACCCCCGACCTTGAGCTCGCCAAAGTGTCCCCTAAACCACAGAGTGAGGAGCCTCCCTCTGGTCTCCAAGAAGATTACCAGGGACAAAGCAACTACTCCTTTTGTGCTTGATATAATCAATCTAATTGCTAGTTTCCTAAAATAATGCCTTCTACCTGGATCACAGGTACGGGAAGGCAGTAGCTGAGGTTGGTTTACACACCTGGTGTGAAGTATAAGGCTTGTGAAGCTGAAATACAGTTTAATTAATTAATTGCCACTAACAGCCCTATAATAAAGGCAGAACCTGTCAGCTAAACAAATAAACAATCAACTTGCTACTGCCATTTGATGAACTGTTTTTATAACAGGCTTCCCGTGTGTAATTCCACAGCTGGAGAGTTTACAAATGGGATCTAAACAAGAAGAAGGATGATGAGAAGCAGGTGCCTTCTTCCTCAAAAGAAGGAAATCTTGCAAAACCAAGGAGAGGTATTAAAAGCCAAGAAGCATGTACACTTACATCTCCCATTCAGATTGTGCGTGTCCATGAATGAGAAAGCCTCGTCGCAGTTTGTGCCCTGCTCGGCGTAGCTCTTGTCCATTGAGTTCACCATCACAGTCATCTCCTGTCGGGTGCTGCTCATGGTCTCTTTCCGCTTCTTGGCCAGTTTCCTTAGGATAAAGAATTCAATTATGTAGGCATGCATTTGAATGGGATACGGAGCTTTGGCATGTATACGGACAGATGTTCAGGAATAACATCTACTGAATTAATCCTGTTCATTCAGAGATGGATGTATGGTGCCTTATTTGTAGCAAGCGTTCTGCCACGTTGCAGACAGAGACGAAAGATAGGTACTGTCTATCCTCAAAGAACAAAACAAAACAAAACACCCCAAACAACCAGAAAGATAAAACGCCACAGCCTAAAACATTGTGTCTCCTATTATAAGCTAGATTAAAATGACCCATGATTCTAGTACAACACAATCATAATCTGCTAATTGTTACACTCCTGGAGTTATTAAGTTTTTATGAAATCATTGTCAACATCATCATATACAGTGTCAAAGAGAAGACTCCCCTGAGTAAATATTTTCCAAGCAAACATGAAATAACAGATGAATCTCAAAGGCACATTGTTAAAACTAAAGAACAGAACTAGGGTGAGGAGTCAAGAATGTAGAATTGGAGTATGTGCATACAGGGAGCAGAACCTGACACAGAGCCTACAAAGCTCAGAGAGCTCAGGCCGCAGGAGGATCGAAGGGAAGGTACTGAATTCTCAAAAGGCTGTTACCCTGTCCCAAATCCCAAATGAACCCAGATTAGTTCCCATCAAGCTTTGTCAACCCCCACAGAGCAGAAGGTTAAAAAACGTCGTGTTGCTGGGTTCCCTGGAAAGTTCAGCAGGAATGAGACTTCATTGTTCCCTCTTTCGGTGGAAGAGAATGAAGAAAAGGCAGAGAGATTTCCAATTCTTTTGGAGACATAGGTTAATCCTGGCCTCTGCATCCTGCTCACTGACCACCAAAAACTCAACATGTAAAATTACTGACACCTGTACAAAAGCCGGAAGACCTTAAGGGAAACTAACATAAATAAACAGATCACACGAATTTTTATAGATCTTGCTACCAGACATTGTTTTATGTACCCAAGACAGAGAAGATTAGAATTAGAGACGCTTACGGAGAAGGTATATAGTGAGAATGTTTAAGAACACCCACAGCACCATAATACCAAAAATACCATGCTCTAAAATATTCTAATTGTGCCCAAGCACCTAACAGCATCTACGAAAGAAAACCGCACCTCCTTCTAGTAAATCATCTAGACACTGATTGACCTAGGATACAGAATTTAAAATGAGCCACATAATCAAAATCACACCCATATTAGGTGATTACTAATGCAATGTAAGGCACTGACAACATAAGACCATATGGATAATCTTTATTATCATTTCTAAATGACACATAATCCAAATGCTTTCTTGCCTGTAGTTACAATAATATTTTAATTTCATACTTTGAAGGCAGAAGGGTTTCATTAATAAGTTGCCTTTTTATTGCTAAAAGTTGTTGGAAAAAAGATACATTTTTAAACAGAAAAAATGAAAATCACTTATAACATCTCTGACAGTGTTAAAGTTACAAAGATTTTGAAGGGTGAGCCAGCGTGACTCCTCTGGGCACTGACACCCCCCTCTCTTGCCTCGTGGGGATCATGATCATCCCTTCTAGAGCCTCTCTCCTCCAAGCTAGCCATGCTAGTTGAGCCTGGATGTTCTCAACACGTGTTCTGGACAGGGGCAGCATCGGACTCCGACTCCATAGCCGCACTTACAATAATACATTTTCTCTTCACTTCTGAATCTGCCAGATCACTGGAAAAACATTCTCAGGCCAGGTCTCCTCAGGAACACTCAAGTGGAGGACTGAGAGAATTAGCTCCATAATTCAGGCAAAATGCCTTCTTTTTGCTTGAATTTCTTTGAATTGCTTTGGATTGATTTATGCCAGTAATTGCCTCAATATTCTTTTTTGTTCTGTCTATAAAAAGAAGCATTGTGAACTTTACTAGGTTTTCCTCTTTGCCTTTTCTTGCTTGAATTCCTATAATCCTAAAGGTTAGGAAATGACAGGTACTGTGCTTCTTGTGTGGGTGGCTGGGAGGGATACATGTGCCAATAAAAGCTATGCTTGTACTGGGAAAAATCTTTCTCCTTTCTAATCCTCCACATGCATAAACTAATTTCAGTGATGTCACACTAATCACTTCATTGCTGATCTTTAAGTACAAAAGAAGCCCGTAAAGACTGTGAGAGAATGCTCAAATCAAACAAAGGTCCAGGCAGACACAGCAGCTTTAAGCTCATATCCACAGGACATACTGTATGTCTGTGAACCACCTTCTAAACTCAGTTCTCAGTGTCTTCTGCAAGCCTTCTTGCATTAACCCTACACATTAGACACCTTTTTACTTTCAGCAGATGTCACAAACACGAATGTCTCCCTGGGACCAGGCAAGTAATGTAAGTGGAGGAAGCCCGTGTAAGACAGTGAGGCGTTGTGGAGAGCTGGAGGGGAACAGTAACTCAGCTCCTGCACACTGATGCCCCAGGGAAGTCCAAGTCGTTTCAAGTTTCAGGAGAAACTAGACCAGACTTTTTATCAACTCTTAATTTTCACGTGTTGTCAAATAATTCAAATTTAAAAATAAATCACTACATAGCCCAAATAAAACACGTTTGTGGGCAGTTTTGTTTTCCACCAATAACAGCACTTTGGAAATGCCATTGTATTGGAATTGAAGGAAGTTACAACTTACAATATAATTATCACCAAATTGCTTAATTTTTAATTTAAACTTTTAAATTTTTGTTGAGACAGTCTCATTTTGTCATCCCAGGCTGGAATGCAGTGGCACCATCTTGACTGACTGTAGTCTCCGCCTCCCAAGTTCAAGTGATTCTCATGCCTCAGCCTAACAAGTAGTTGGGACTACAGGCGTGAGCCACCACACTCAGCTAATTTTTTTGTTTTTTTTGGATTTTTTTTGTATTTTTAGTAGAGGCGGGGTTTCGCCATGTTGGCCAGGCTGGTCTCAAACTCCCGACCTCAGGTGATCCACTTGCCTCAGCCTCCCAAAGTGCTGGGATTATAGGCGTGAGCCACCAGGCCTGGCCACCAAATTGTTTTCAAATACGCGTCATCTGCCACCCCCAAATTCAATATGCTTTGAAAAACTTTACTAGTGCCTAGCCAACGCTTTACACAAAGCTGTTGACACAGGGACAGAAAGTGAGCACGTGCTGTAGGAAAAATGATGCTGACAGACCTGCTCCATGCGGGCTGCCACAAACTTTCAGTTTATAAAAAATACAATATACGCAAAAGAGCCATAAAGTGAAGCACAATAAATCAACGTATGCCTGTACAGGTCAAATACCCTTGTCCATAACTACAGATGGCTGAAAAGGGTTATATCAAGAAAGAGACTCAGTTAGGACTGTGGATAAATAACAGTTTGTTTCTCTCTTTTTCTTTCTCCTTGTTTTGAGCCTCGTGTTTCAGATGCTACTTTTTTCAAGTGAAAACCTGGAACACTATCAGCTTTGGGAACTTAATGAAATAAAGTCTTTTGCGTAGGAAAACTACAGTTGAAACAATTTTCTTTGCAATCTTATGTAAGGACACAAGTAAATTTACTTTCCATTTTGATTTACAACAAATGGTTTGCCTAAAATATTTTAATTTCCAATATCCAAACCTGCACTGCATGAATCTCAAAGGCCCTTAGTAATTAAAATAAATTAAAGGTTGTTACCAATGTCTATAAACAGACCACAAAAAAATTACAGAAAGGACTTGGTGGTTTCTAGTCTGGCCTGAAAGGAGCTTAGAAGTCGTAACTTTTTCCTAACAGTAAGTCAAAGCTGAAAAAACTGAAAATTAACAAATTTTCTTAGATGTGTTGGAGAACTGAGGTCACAGGACAAACTACTGCCCCTCAGATTGGAGAGACCAAAAGGTAAATACAGAGAATCACAACTTACTGGAGCTGAACTTCACGAGCAGAAACCTCTGTGAGAGCCAGAACCTGGCTAGGAAAATCTAAACTGTAGCTGACAAACTGCTGGAGCTCAGTGTGGACATGTCTCAGAGGTAAAAACTCCGGGGGAATAAGTTTCAAGGGGGCCCACACATTTTTTTGTGAGTTTTACCTCCAGGACCCCTACCAAGTTTTCACAGAGATTTGAGACAAATCCCCTCAGGCCGCCAGCAAGAAGCAGTGGAAAGCACTTTGAAATACGTCAGCACGTTTATTCTGTTCTTAACAAAGCCTGCTCTTAAGAGAAGCTATGTTTACCAGCACCTAACCTGCCAGAGTTTTGTCAGAGCCTAACTGACCTGGGGGAAGAAATACAACTCCAACCCACATTAGCCATCCTATTCCAACTAACGGTGGGGGAGAGGGATACTGAGAAGTATTTGTGAAGTCCGCAGTCCAGAGGCACAGGTTCACTATAGACTAAGACCTAATCATGTGACTGTAGAGCGCCTCCCCCACCCCCACACCTTACACCATTTTACTAAAGGCCTATTTACCACAGTTCCTGTTACTCAGTACATCATGTGTAGCTTCACGAACAAAAACACAAAACAGTGCGAAGAGACACAGCAAACAACAGAACCAGACTCTTGATATGGCAGAGGGGTTGGAATTAACAGAGTGGGAATTTAAAACAACCACGATTAGTACGCTAAGAGTGCTAACGTCTAATGAATAAAGTAGACAGCATGCAAGAACAGATAGGTAACATAAGCAGAGAGATGGAAATTCTAAGAAAACCAAAAAAGAAATGCTACAGACAAAAAACGCAGTAATAGAAATGAAAACGCCTGTGACAGTTCATTAGCAGACTGGAAATGGTGGAGAAAAGAATCTCTGTGCTTGCAGATGATCTCAGTAAAAACCTCCGAAACTGAAAAGCAAGAGAAAAAAGACAGACAAACAAAAAGCAGAACAAAAGCACACACAACATCAGAATATCCCCAAACCATGAGACAACTACAAAAGGTGCAACTTACACGTAATGGGAATAGAAGAAGGAGAAGAGAGAAAGGAACAGAAGAAATATTTGAAGCAATAATAACTGTTTCCTCAAACTCATGTTTAAAGCATGTCTTTATCTTCCAAACATTTTGGAGTTTTCCAGCTATTTTTCTATTACTGATTTCTAATTTTACCAAACCACAGATCCAGGAAGCTCAGAAAACACCAAACAGGATAAATGCCAAAAAATCTACACCTAGTAATATCATATTCAAATTGCAGACAATCAAAAATAAAGTCTTAAAAAAAATCCAAGAGGGGAAAAGCATTTGACTTCTAGAGGAGGAAGGATGAGAATTACATTGGACTTCTCCTCAGAAAGCACTCAAACAAGAACAAAGTGAAGTGAAATATTCCATATGTTGAAGGAAAAAGCCACCAACCTAGAATTCCGTATCCTGTGAATTTATCCCTCAACAGTGAAGGAAAAATAAAGACTTTCTCAGATAAAAATTGAGGGAATCTGGGCCGGGCACGGTGGCTCACGCCTGTAATCTAGCACTTTGGGAGGCCGAGGTGGGCAGATAACTTGAAGTCAGGAGTGCGAGACCAGCCTGGCCAACTTTCTTTAGTAGAGAAACCCCATCTCTACTAAAAATACAATTAGCCAGACATGGTGGTGCATGCTTGTAATCTCAGCTACTCAGGAGGCTGAGGCAGGAGAATCACTTGAACCCAGAAGGCGGAGGTTGCGGTGAACTGAGATCATGCCATTGCACTGCAGCCTGGGCAACAAAAGCAAAACTCTATCTCAAAAAAAAAAAAAAAACATTGAGGGAATCTGTTGCCAGTAGACCTGCTGCCTTGTACAAAATATTAAAAAGTTCTTCAGAGAGAAGAAAAATAATAGATCAGAAACTTGGATCTACAAAGAAAAAGGAAGAACATGAGAGAAGGAATTAGTAAAAGTAAAAGAAAAGATTTTTTAAAATTCTTAATTGATATAGCAGAAAGAAGTTTGTTCAAAATAATAATAGCAACAAAGTATCTGATGATTAACAAAGTATCTATAATCTGATGATTATAGGTAAGTGAAATGGGTAACAGTGATAAGGAACAGGAGAGGAAAATGGAATACTTTGCTATTATAAGAATTTTCACTACCTGTGAAGTGGTACAGTTTTATTTGAAAGTAGACTTGGACTAGCTATAAACAGATGTGAACCCTAGGGCAACCACTGAAAAAAGTAACAAAACATTAAACTAATAAAGAAGACAAAATGGGATAATATAAAATGCTCCACTAAAACCAAAAAAGGCAGTAAAAGAGTGGGAGACACAGGAACAAAGAAAGAATAAGAGCAACAAATAGAAAACAGTAATAATAAAAAAAAAGATATCCAATGTTATCAATGATCATTTAAATGTCAGATTACATGTGGCTCATGCCTATAATCCCAGCACTTTGGGAAGCAGAGGCAGGTGGATTGCTTGAGCTCAGGGGTTCCAGACCACCCTGGGCAACATGGTGAAACCCTGTCTCTACCAAAAATACAAAAATTAAACAGGCATGGTGGTGCACGCCTATAGTCCCAAGGACTCGGGAGGCTGAGCTGGGAGGATTGCTTGAGCTCAGGAGGCAGAGGTTGCAGTGATCCAAGATTGCACCAATTCACTCTAGCTTGGGCAACATAGTGAGAACCCATCTAAAAAAATAAATAAATAAACCAATGAAAAGGTAGATTATCAGATTAAAACACACAATTCAACTACATATGATCTACAATAAATGTATTTAAATATAAAGACACATAGATGGAGAAAAATGTACCATGCTAACACTAATCAAATGAAAGCTGGAATAAGCTACATTAAATTCAGACAGAGCAGACTTTAGAGCAAAAACAATTACCAGGGATAAAGAAAAGCATTACATAAGGATAAAAGGGTCAATTCTTCAAGAAGACATAAAATTTTTTAACGTGTATGCACCTATAACATAGTGTCAAAATATGTGAGGCAAAAGGTGATAGAATTGCAACGAGAAATAGATGAATCCACATCTATAGTTGGAGACTTCAGCCCTTCTGTCAGTAATGGACAGCTCAGCAGGCAGAAAATCAGTAAGGACATGGTTGAATTCAAGAGCACCCATCAATCAACTGGATATTACTGACATCTTAAGAATCCTTTATCTGCCAGCAGCAGAATACACATTATATTCAAGCTTGCAGGGTACATTCACCAGATAGACCGCATCATGAGCCATTAAACACAGCTTAACAAATTAAAACGAACAGAAATCATACAATGTCTGCTGTTAGACCACAATGGAATTAAATTAGAAATCAGTAACATGAAAATGGCTGGAAAAATCCCTAATACTTGGAAGATAAAAGGTGCATTTTAAATAACACATAGGTCAAAAAAGAAATCTGAAGAGAAATTTTAAAAATATTTTGAACTAAATGAAAATTAAAATACAACTTATCAAAATTTGTGGTAT
>NW_012104843.1:1455970-1475835 GCF_000951045.1 Mandrillus leucophaeus | reverse complement strand
ATAATTAATAACTTATCAAAACATGAAGCACCAGGCTCAGATGGTTTCACTGTTAAATTCTACCAAATATTTAAGGCAATCATACCAGTTCTCTAACATGTCTCCCAGAACATAGAGAATACTTCCTAGCTCATTCTAAAAGGCCAGCATTTCCCTAATACCAAAACCAAAGACATTACAAAAATAGAAAACTGCAAACCATAATTTCTCATGAAAACTGATGCAAAAATCTTCAACAGAGTATAGCAAACTGAATCCAACAACTTTTAAAAATAATTATACACCATGACCAAGTAGAATATATTTCAGGTATGGGAGGCTGGTTCAACATATGAAACTCAAAAAATGCAATCCATCACATTGACAGGCTATGGAAGAAAAGTCAGACGGTCATATTAATAGATGGAGAAAAAGATTTGACAAAATCCAATAACCAGTCGTGATAAATGCTTTCAGCAAAGTAGGAATAGAGGGGAACTCCCCTGAACTTGATTTAAAAAAAGATCTACTAAAACGTTATAGCTAACATTATACTTAACATTGCGAAAATAAAAGATTTCCCACAAATATCAGGATCAAGGCAAGAATGTCCTCTCTCACCAATACTTTTCAATATTTTCTTGGAAGTCTCAGTTAACTAATGACATAAGACAAGAAAATGAAACAAAACATCAACAGGTTAAGAAGGAATGAATCAAACAGTCTTTGTTCACAGATGACATGATTGTTTGTGTAAAAAATCTGAAAGAACCAACAAAATAAGCTCCTAGTACTAACAAGCAAAAATAGCAAGATTGCAGGATACAAGGTTAATATACAAAAGTCAATACTTTCATATATACCAGCAATGAGCAATTGTAATTTGATATTAGAAACATAATACCATTTACATTAGCATCTCCAAAAGTGAAATAATTAGGCATAAATGTAACAAATATATACAAAAACTCTATGAGGAAAACTGTAAAATTCTGATGAAAGAAATCAAAGAACTAAGTAAATGGAAGATTTAATATTGTCCACATGTAAATTCTTCCCAAATTGATCTATAGATTCAGTGCAATCCTAATCAAAATTCTAGAAACTTATTTAGGGTTAATAACAAACTGATTCTATATGGAGAGGCAAAAGACCCAGAATAGCCGACACAATACTGATTAGAAAAAAGTTGGAAGATTGATACTACCTGACTTCCAGACTCACTATAAAGCTGCAATAATCAAGACAGGGTGGTATTGGTGAAATAAGAGACAAACAGATCACTGGGACAGAAGAGAGAGAACAGAAAGAAACCTACATAAATATGATCAACTGGCAAAGAAGCAAGGGTACTACAATGGACAACGAATGGTAGTGGAACAACTAGATATCCACATGCAGAAAAATGAATCTAGACACAGGCCTTACACCCTTTACAAAAATTAACTCAAAATGGATTATAGACCTAAATGTGAAATGCAAAACTAAGAAACTCCTAGAAAATAACATAGGAGAAAATCAAGATGACCTTGGATAGGGCAATGACTTTTCAGATAAAATATTAAAGGGATGATCCATGAAAAAAAATTGGTAAGATAGACTTCTTTCAAATAAAAATTCCTGCTCTGTGAAAGACACTGTCAAGAGAGAAGCCACACACTTGGAGAAAATATTTGTAAAGACATATCTGGTAATGGACTGGTATCCATAATGTACAAATAACTCTTAAAACTGAACAAGAAGAACACAAACGACACGAGTAAAAATGGGCTGGAGACCCTGACGCCTCACCAAAGACGTACAGATAGCGATTGAGCATATAAAAAGATGCTCTGCACCATATGTTATAAGGAAAATGCAAATCAGAACAAGATACCACCATACATCTGTTTAAGGCCAAAATCTAAAAAACACTGACATCACCAACTGCTGGCAAGAATGTGGAGCAACAAGACTCCTCATTCATTGTTGGGAGGAATGCAAAAGGACATAGCCACTTCGAAAAACAGTTTGCGCCGGGCACAGTGGCTCACGCCTGTAATCCCAGCACTCTGGGAGGCCGAGGTGTGTAGTGAGCCGGCAAAGGGATTGTGACTAGCTCAGCATTCCACTGGAGGCTACACGATCAAACAGCAAACTGTTTATCATGAATGCAGGATGTGGGCAAACTCAAAATGTGCCTGTTGCCAAAAGGTTTGCCATCACTTCCTGGTGCCGGGCTCTTTGAAGTTATCTCCTGAGACATCTAGTACCCACGGTTCGAGGAATGCAGTCTCACAAGCCTGCTGTGAACCAAATGGCCGACTGACAGTTACCTGACAACCACCAGCTCCTTGCTATCTCTTCTGCCTAATAAATATGGAGGGCTGTGTAAAGCTCAGGGCCCTTGTTCACTAGGAGCAAGGTGCCCCCTGACCCCTTCTTCTAAATATACTCTTTTGTCTTTGTCTTCTGTTCCCACGTTCGTCCTCCTTTGTTCTGTCCAATATAGGGTCGTGGGGAGAGTCATAAAGGTGGGCGGATCATTTGAGGTCAGGAGTTTGAGACCAGCCTTGCCAACATGGTGAAACCCCATCTCTGCTACTTGTTACTTAGAAGGCTGAGGCAGGAGAATGGCTTGAGCCTGGGAGGCGGAGGTTGCAGTGAGTCAAGATCGCACCACTGCACTGTCCCTGGGTGACAGAGTGAGACTCCATCTCAAAAAAAAAAAGAAAAGAAAAACAGTTTGGCAGTTTCATACGACACTAACATACTCTTCCCATATGATCCAGCAGTTAAGCCCCTTGCTATTTACCCAAAGGATTTGAAAACTTGTGCTCACACAAAACTTCCATAGAGATGTTCATAGTAGCTTTATTCATAACTGACAATTTGGAAGAAACCAAGGTGTCTGTCCTTCAATAGGTGAATGGCTCAACTGTGGTCCATTTAGACAATGGAATATTGTTCAGTGTTACAAAGGAATAAGCTACCAAGCCATGAACACACATGGAGGAAATTTAAGCGCGTGTCACTAAGTGAAAGATGTCAATCTGAAAGGCTACATAATGGCAAAAACTGCTATTGCTTTTGCACCGACCAAATATTTTATAATTCCAACTATATAACACTCTGGAAGAGGCAAGACGATGGAGACAGTAAAAGGATTAGTGATTGTCAGAGGTTAACGGAAAGGGAGGGATAAACGGGCAGAGCACAGAGGAGGTTCTGGGCTGTGACCTTATTTATATGATACTCTAATAAAGGATGCATGTCATTATAGAGTTGTCAAAACCCATAGTAGGTGCAATATGAAGAATGAACCCTGATGTGAACTATAGCCTTTGGTGATAATGATGTGGCAATACAGCCTCACGGATTACGATAAATAAGGATACTGTGTGTGTGTGTGTGTGTGTTGGCAGGAGGGTGTCAGGAACTATATGGGAACACCGTATTTTCTGCTCATTTATGTTGTGAAACGAAAACTGCTCTAAAAATACAGTTTATTAAACATTGCAATACTGTTTAGAAAAATAATTGGAGGGAGAAAAACTGTCATAGCTCGAAAACTGTAAAGTAGAATAAAGGTAGGACAGGAGAGAAATGTGTGGGGTGACTTCAAATTAAAGGAGTGGTTATTATACTCTACTATTTCTGAATATTTCTTTTCTAGAGTAAAAATTTTTTAAAGTATGAAATGGAAATAAGGGAAATGGAAGAAAAACCTCTTGGCAAGTTATTATGTTTATGGTGGGTATGAATCACAGCCAATAAAGAAACCATGGTGAAGGATGAAGTCTTCAGCAATGTGTCCTATGGGAGAGCTGCAGGACAAATTGCTGCCAACTAGGAGAACAAATTGCCACCTGGCTGGAAGGAAGAAGAAATCACTCCTCCTCCAATTTCCCGCTCTGAAACTGGACTGAGTGGCAACTGGAGAGGAGCAGGATGGACGGGCCCGTTTGCCATAGGTATCAGTGGATTCAATACGGATGCTCCTCACAGTCCTGGTCTAGTGCCATTCAAGGTCACAGGCCATGGTTCCCCAGAGCCTGATTGCCCCCACCCTCTGTGATAGACCCTGGCATGCTAGGTTATGTCAACAAATGGTCACTGGGGAAATGCTTGTTAGCACTGAGCCGAAGATCACTGTTGGCCACAGAAAAGGTGTTTTTCAAAACTACAGGGATGGCAACACGCATGGAAAGGTAAATCACACATGGACTAAGAATGAAAGGGTAAATGGCTCTATGGTCCTGGCATCTACAATTAAGTGTGTGCTTAGACTTAAGGGCTGCAGTAGGAGCTGGAACCAAGAATAACTGTTTATTTTTTATTAAAGAAGGGATGAAATTATTATTGGTTTAGTCAAACAATGCATATATTATACCAAATTACAAGATCCAGTTAAATAAACCAGAATGAATAAGAGGTCGTCACGTTAAAGATGGATCTGTAAGAATTAGCAGTTCATGCTGCATTTAAAGGTAAAATTTTAAGAAAAAAACATAGTGGTATGACATTTAATTATTTCAATTCAAAAGAACTAGCACTGCAATAGTTGACAGCAACACAACATGAAAATAATAATTACAAAAAATTTATGTAAGACTTCAGATTAGCCATGCCAGGCACATTATGTTCATTAATTCATTTAACTCTTACAACAGCCCAATGAGGAAACTGCCATTATTATCCCTATCTTCCAGAGAAGGAAACTGAGGCACAGTGGTGCTAAGCTGTCCACAGCCACATGGCTAGAGAACTTTAGACATCTGGCATTGTTTTCCCATGTTGAGATGAAATGATCCTGGGAATCTGGAATCTACTGGCATCATTAGCTACACTTGTGGTTGCTCATGTCTGGACACTGTCCATAAAGTTCCCAGCTTAGACTTTATAGCTGTTGACTGAGGTGAAAGTATTCTTCTAACATCGCTAACTGTATCATCACTTAAGAAGTCCACACTCTTAGAGACAACACACTACAGTGCACACTACCTACCCCGCCACTCTCTGTTCTGCATTCACTAGTTAACAGACATATGTTTATCACAAAAAAAGTTTGTTCTTTTTTTTTTAAGACAAGTCAGGGTTTTTATCTTTGTTGGGTCTCTGTTGTAGAGTTCACCTCTTTACGCCATGGGATTAGATCAAATGACAGCCTGAAGGACTCTCAGAAAGGCTGATAGGCTAAAAAGAAACCAGACAGGAGGACTTGGATATGTATCTTCCTACCTTGCCAATTGAGAAATGGGTACAGATTTTATTCACATATCGCTTTAGGCTACAACTTTATTTCGGATGACCTAGTGGTAACAACGCCACACAATGAGCCACTGGTGAGGAAGGGTGTCTGCAAATGAACTTGCACCAAGACAAAAGAAGCAAAGAGCTGTGTGGATCTCTTCAGCAAGTAACTGTCAGGATCAGTTGGTACACGTGTGTATACACGCATTATATAACTATGTGTACTTCACATTGAAGTATGTTATACAAATATAATAAATAATAATAGTCATATTATATAAATATAATAAAAATTAGTCTTTCTCAAACTTACAAGTTGAAAATCAAATATTTGGAAAAGATTGGCTTTCTCTTAAAACAGGTTGAAATAACATGTATTACCATCTATGATCACTTCAAAACCATTACACAAATGTCTTGCATGATAGTCATTAAGTTATAATAAACAAGAGAATCATAATGATGTTATTTATGGCAACAGAGTTCAAGGAATCATAAGTTAAACCAACATGTGAGATTATAAAAAACACCCAATATCCTTATATATTAAATAATTTTTATTTTCAGAACTAAAAAAATTTAGAAAAGAGCCTCCTGTTTTCTGGAGAGGGCATGAATACTAAAGTTTTCTAACTGTAGAGTGTTCAGTGGATCAAAAGGAAACATTTTCCTACTCTAATCTCAAAATAATCTCTGGTTAGTAAGCATTATCCTTATGTGCTTGGAAGCCATTGTTTTTGTTCTTAGCCAGCAGGTATTTTACTATGCTCCTGGGCAAACATCACGTGCCAGCTGGGTGAGGGCAGAGTTTTATGCCTCTTCTATTCTAACATCTCCTGGTAGAAAGTGCCTGGCATGTGGTAGGCACTCACCAAACATTTGTTTGTTCTTATTCTGCTTGTCTGATTAATCTTAATACCTTATTTCCTGATCATAAAAAATATATGATAAACATAATTGTGCATAAGACAGAGGCATGACAGACAGACAGAAGGACACTGACTGATGCATGTCTAATGACCCTGAAGATTCCAGCTCAGTGCTTGGTGACAACTCACACATTTCATGGCTTAATCCTGTGGTCTACCACTTTTCAAGTTGTTGAAAGAAAAAGACCTTGGAAGTTGAAAACACCTAACCACTTCATAGGTATATATGTTTTATCTCTGAATTTTTCTTTTTCTTTTTGAGACGGAGTCTTGCTGTGTCACCAGGATGGAGTGCAGTAGTGCGATCTCGGCTCACTGCAACCTCCACCTCCCAGGTTCAAGCGATTCTCCTGCCTCAGCCTCCCAAGTAGCTGGGACTACAGGTGCATGCCACCATGCCCAGCTAATTTTTTTTTTTTTTTTTAGTAGAGTTGGGGTTTCACCATGTTGGCCAGCATAGTCTCGATCTCCTGACCTCGTGATCCACCCAACTTGGCCTCCCAAAGTGCTGGGATTGCAGGTGTGAGCCACCGCGCCCAGCCTATTTCTGATTTTTTCTAAGTGATAAAGAGAAATAAAAAATATACATACACACACATATACATATATTTTAAAACAACTTCGTTTATAACTTGAGTTTAACATTATTCATATAACAATATAACAGCTCTGGAAAAAAGCCTTTGGGTCGATCTTGAAATGCACTTAATCATCACTGTCTCTCATTACATATCTGGCTGGGGCACCTTCCCTAAGTCCTTTGCATATCATTCCCACCAAGGAAAAACATGAGCTGTTTCCTCCTTTCCCTCTCATTTTCTATCAGTCCCTGAGCCTGCAGCAGGAGTGCCCCATGTGGATCAGTTCCACAGTGTTTTTAGTGGGCTCCTCTGAACACACACTGTGGCAAGACCTGCACGTACGAGGCATTCTGCCCTCCAAGATCCACCTGCAAATAGATCCCTCCTGAAAAACACCCTCCTCTTGGGAGTAACCCACAGCTCACGTGGGCGCCTAACGCCATTCCCCAAACCAACTGAAGATTTTAAAACACTGAAATAAGTCAGCCATAAAAATAAGAGATGTAGTATCTGTCATCCTTAGTAATATTTTGTTTAGTTTTATTTCTCACATCACGGCAATATGAATCCAGAGGGACTGGAACCAGGGATGGTGCAAGAAATATGAAACTGGTACAATCCATAGTCAAGCAAGATGGGAATAAAGTGACATTAGTGATAGTGGGTCCCCACTCACAGCTGGCTCATGCTGCTGAATTCCACATGTGCACATTACCTGGAAATTTAATGGTTTCAAAAATGTCACTCTGTAGCAAGATTAAATTGGTATACTGTTGATCCTCTATCAGACTACAGATATAAGTGAGAAAGAGGAATTTTTAATGCATGTCATATTGGAACACTACCTCCACTTTCCTCCTGATGATGTTTGTTAAACTCACTAAAAAAATTTTGGAATGTCTCTATCTAAATAAAAACAAGGCAAGCCACTGATGTCTGCACATAGGACAATGGGGGCCTGATAAAATTGCAGATTCTGGATCCCACTGTAAGCACTGACATTATAAAATCCAAGTGACCCCTTGGATGTGCAGAATTAGATATTCAAGAATCTCATAAACACAAAGGATGAAAAAATTTTTTTAAAAGACCTTTCTATTCTAAGTTAAAAATATAGATGTTGATTAATTTATGTGTGAGTAAATACCTCTTGTTTGTTAAGGAGCCCTGGTAACTGGCATGGAAAGCAGTAACTAAGAGAGGTTGCTTCCGGTGCATGAATGATAGCCCAGAAAGGGATGTCCCTCTTTGGAGGACCCAGATCCCATTCACTGGGCAGAATGGTCTCCTGAAGGCATCCACCTACTAATCTTGAAACCTGTGAATACATTTTATTAGGTTGGTGCATAAGTAATTGTGGTTTTGCCATTAAAAGTAATGACAAAAGTTGCAATTACTTTCGCACCAATCTGGTACATTACTTGGCAAAATGAAATTAAGGTTGTGGTTGGAACTGAGGTTGCTAATAAGTTAACTTTAAGAAAGGAAGATTATCCTAAATTATCCAAGTGGGCCAGTGTTATCACATGACACCTTAAGAGGCAAAACAGCAGGTCAGAATGATGGGTGTGAGAAGCACTCAACCCACCCTTCCTGTCTTTGGAGATGAGGAAGGGGCCACAAGCCAAGGAATGTGGGTAGTCTCCAGAAGTGGAAAAAAGGCCAGGAAATGGATTCTCTCTTACAGTCCCAGAAAGGAACATAGCCCTGCTGACACCTTCACTTTAGCCAAGCAAACCCTGTGTCAGACTTCTAACCTACTCAACTATAAGATAATTATGTTGCTTTAAGCCACTAGGTTTGTAGGAATTTATTTACAGCAGCAACAGGAAACTCATACAAGGCATATAATCAAAGAGTATTCAGAATTTTAATATTTTATTACCTATAGGCATTTCTGTGGTCATTTGACTAACCATTTGGCTTTTCTAAAACACCTATCGATCAACAATTCTTCCCAAAACAGGCCTACATTTTCTTGTTAACTTATCCTAAACAACTGTCACTTTATTGTAAAAAATGCCTTTTTCTCCTAGGAAAAATACAAAAATCACACTTTAAAGGTCTTTAGCCCTGATTCTGAATTTCTTGTTTCACAGGTAAAGATCTCAAGATGAACTAGCTATACTGCAGAACTTCAGTACACTGGTAGTGAAAGGTTCTTACTTGTTAATAAGAATGTAGGAAGCAAATAATTTGGCCTTTACATACTATTTATTTCTGTGTGTGTATGTGTGTGTGGGGATATTGGGGATTAGGTGGGAATGATGGGGAACAGAAGGGATTATTTTTTCAAAAATTAAAACAAAATCTCAAAAGTATCACCAAAGTTGTGTTATGTTAATGAAGTGATGCATTTTTTTTCCCCCACACATTTGCCAGCATTTGCTATCTGTTACAGAAATGTTCATCAATCTGATGGATAAAAAGATGGCATCTTATCATTCATTGATTTGCATATACTTGATTATATGTGAGGCTTCACATCTTTTCAAATGTTATTCAACCTATAATCGTGTTCTGTAGTTGTCTGTTTATATATTATATCCCTTTTTCTATTGGGTTGTTATTTTTGGTTGATGTGTACATATTCATTACATTTAGGCTACTGATACTTTGACATATAAATATTAGAAATGTTTTCTCCTAAGCTATAGCTTGTTTGACATTTTGTGTATGGTATCTTTTGGTATACAGAAATTTATAATTTTGATATACTCAGATGTATCAATTATGTCTATTATGATTTTAGGACTTTCCCTACCCTGAGGTCATAAAGATATTCTCTTATATTTCACTATTTACCAATGGCCTTTCTCTGCTTAGTGAACACAGACAAAGGGGATGAGCTAGCTGCTGGCATGTCAGGTAAGCAGACAGCAGGGTTATCAACGGTGAAAGTGGCTGATGTGAGCCTACAAGCAATGGCTGACCCACTTCAATGAGCACCCCTTGTGGTCAGATTGTAGTCTCTAAGTGCCATTTTCCAGTAAAAGAAACGAGGGCTTATTAGAGAAATGGCTGATTCCAGCCACGGGGCAGACAATACAGAAGATGAGCTGAGAATATCCTGTTGTACCAGAAGCTCTCCAAAGTTTTGGGTTTATGTTTAAAAAAATACAAGAGACAACTTGAATGAACTCCTACTGGCCAAAGGTGAGATACTGTGAACATCTGAACAGTAATTACTCTAAAATATTCAAACATATCGTGTATGTTAAAATCACTGAGTTGTTAATGACACTACTGGTCATTTTACAAAGTCCTAAGGCACCAACTCATTCTGAAATTGGTAAATAACAAGAATAAACTTCAGACATTTACCTTGAGTTTCCTATATGAACTGCATTTCACAGTAACCTAGCAGGTGAGTAGAGAAAGACACTTAATAAATACAGAAGGAATGACAGAATTAAGATGTCACCATTTTGAAATCCCTAATAAAATAATGGATCAGGTAATCATCATCAGTAGCTTAAAAAACCATTAAGTGAAGGGCTGATGTGGAACTTTATAATGGATGGATGAGGTTGGAAAAACTGCAACTCACTAATCAATTTCAACCTTATATGCTTCCTAATGTAATGTAAGAGGAAGTACAGAACACTACTTATGAAAAATTCTTACCAAAACAAGAAAGTTGAATCAATTAATCCTCTAGTGCTAGCCCCAGTTCACAGGAAGTCCAGATAACCAAGGGACATGTTAAATGACACCATAAGAATGCATCAGTGAGTTTGGAATGTGGGGGAATTCTACAGGATGAAGGGTTTATTCAACAAATAAGTAAGGTAGGGATGAACCATATTATTCCACATAACAAATAAGGAATCATATATAAAAGGTTATGTAACTTGCCCTGGGTCACAAATGAATCAAGTGTGAGATCAGAACAAAAATCCAGGTCTCTGTTACTTTTATTCATTTTTTTTCCCCAGCACATTCTGACCAGGATGGCTGGCTTGACAAGCTCACAGTCAGAACCAACTTTCAAACAGGCAATCTGGTTTTTCCAAATTTCAATGGCGATCTGTAGAGAAACGAATTGAGATGCACATACTGTATGAAGCCACTGAAGAGACTGTTCCAAATGTATAGTTCAAAATATAACAATAAGGCTGACTTTTGAAAATAGAAAAGTAGCTTCATTTGTAATTGAGTGTTTCATCCTGAAAGAGGGTTCTCCTCTTCCTCATTGACTGTCTTTCCTCTTTTCTTGTGATTGAAGAGTCACATGATTTAAATAAAAAGAGAAAACCGGAGCCTACTCAGGTGATAGTTGCATGATTCTTAGAAGCAAATGACACAGACACAAAAGACAATTTCCTGCAATGTACAGCACACTTTCAAATTATCTTTCTCTAACTAATTCGTGTTGCAGAAAAGTGGGGTTTCATCATTAAAGAAGCCATCTGCTTATCTGGGAGCTGTCTGGCCAAAAGTGCTGGCAACTTTCAGGGAATACCTACCAAGCAGGCACTGCATTTTCTTTTGATTTCTGAAATGAGGAGAAAGACTCTACTGTACTTCTCGCCAACCCAAGGAATTCAAACACAATGACCTAGTCTGTGTCATGCAATGGATGAAGCTTTTCACTCACATCAAAGAGTTAAGGGAGAACAAACACTAGGTAGAAAGTACATGAAAGCTATCCTTGTATATACTATACATACCAAGAGAAAATTTATGGTTTTGCTTAATTTCTCAAATACCTGTCACTCCCCCCACCATATTAAACGTCATGAAAGCTGACATATACTGGCATTCGACATAAACCACAATTCCTAAACTGTGTGAAGTGTTATCTTGAGCAGTCTGAACAGATCAGACTTCTGTGGGGAGGGGACAGCAAGACTGAGTCCAAAGCATCTTCAATCAGACGCAAATTTCTTTTTCAATCATGTAACTTTGGATTGTGCTGGTGGCTGGTGATAGGCATGCTGCACTGCAGAAGGGTCTGTCCGCTCACTTTGTCACAAGGAGAGCATGTGGCATTTCATTATGCTCATGATGCTTGAAGACATAATTCTTTGAAAATAATTCTTAGTCCTTTAAAAATAAATAGTTCTTTAAAAACTATCTGTAATATTTGAGGTTGACTTAGACGAACAGAAAATAGAAAAGCCTTTTGTTAATCTATCCAACTCTAGGTCACTGACTTGATGCCTCCTTAACATTTCATTTTGATAAGACACAAGAATTAACTCCTGACTCTTAGAATTACTACCACATGCATACGCATTTCAGTTCATTTATAATTAGTTAACCAGTTTTTATTTATTCCTTCTTTATTTATTTTTGGGAAGGAGTCTCGCTCTGTCTCCCAGGCTGGAGTGCAGTGGTGTGATCTTGGCTCACTGTAACCTCCACCTCCAGGGTTCAAGCAATTATCCTGCCTCAGCCTCTTGAGTAGCTGGGACTACAGGCATGTGCCACCATGCCCGGCTAATTTTTCTATGTTTAGTAGAGATGGGGTTTTGCCATGTTGACCAGGCTGGTCTCGAACTCCTGACCTCAGGGTGATCCGCCTGCCTGCCTCAGCCTCCCAAAGTGTTGGGATTATAGGTGTGAGCCATTGTACTAGCCTATTATTTATACATTTTTCAGATGGCAGTCTCACTATATTGCCCAAACTGGTCTCAAACTCCTGGGCTTGCAATCCTTCCACCTCAGCCTTCTGATTAGCTGGGACTAAAGGTGCACACCACCACGCCCGGTTCAAAAAATTCTTAGAAAACTAAGTAAGGTATAAGCTGCCTAGAGTGAAACCCTGGTATCATTCTGTGGAATGCCTTGGAGGCAAAGCTGAGAAGTGGGTACATAATTCATAGAAAAGGAAAGTCCTGCTGAGCAGGAGAATAATATGATAGAAATTACACTTTAGGAAAACTGATTTCCCCTTTTCTCTTATCTCCTTCTACCTCCATTAACCACTCTCTGTCCCCGTTCAGATGAAAACCTATTTCAATGAGTAAATAGCAATCAGAAGAGATCCCGTCCCCAGCCCCCATACTCTGTTAGTTCCAGGTTTCCTTATGCAAGAGATGCAAACTTTCTAAAATCTTGGCTTCCTCATATGTATGATGGAGAAAGCACGTCATCTACTTTGTAGGGGGTTGATGAAGATGAAATGAGAATACATGTAAAGCACAGTTCCTATACCTGGTAAGGACTCAACAGATAGGAGGGAAAAATGAGACAAAAACTTTCCTTCACAGTTTAATTCTGTTTTAAACAGCACTGTGCTTTCTTTTTGGATATCTGGATACCCATGAAAGATGCCTTTTCCCGTACTCATTCTGTTAAATCAACCAAAATCTGGCCTGAAAAAGCCTCCACGCTTGCATCCTTGAGTTCTTATGGACAAACCACAACCTATGTCAGTGTTAAAAGAAAATCTTTAGCGAAATTAAATTTAATGGAGTTTAATTGAGCAACGAATGATTCTTGAACTGGGCAGTCTCCCAAGCCAAAGTAGGCTCAGAGACTCCAGTGCAGCCACGTGGTGGAAGACAATTTATGGACAGAAAAAGGAAAGTGATGCACATACAGAAAACTGAAGTGAGGTACAGAAACAACGAACTGGTTACAGTGTGGTGTTTGCCTTACTTGAACCCAGTTTGAGCAGTTGGCCACCTTTGGCCAAAACTTGGTGATTGGCATAATCACAATCATTGGTAGATTACAGTCTGTTTACCCTTCCATTTAGGTTACAGTTCACTATGTACAGGGAAACCTGTAAGCCAAAATTAAAATATGTAAGGAGGAAGGTTTAGGTTAAACTTGATTTAGTATCAGCGGACTGAAAACCTGAGCTAGGAGTGTGCTATAACAATAGCCAAGCCCCAGACAAACCCAGCACCAGACTTCATCCACTCAGGCAAACAACTGTCCAAACTATGCTCAAATAAGGCAAGTGCCAGGCTGTAACCAATGGAGCTGTTGTACCTCACTCTTGTTTTCTGTGTGTCACTTTCCTTTTACCATCTATAAATTCTCTCCAACCTCATGGCAGAATTGGCTCTCTCTGAATCTGCTCTTAGATTCTGAGGGCTGCCTGATTCACTAATCATTTTTCCTTGCTCAATTAAACTCTGTTAAATTTAATTTGTCTAACATTTTTCTTTTAACATTCCATTCAACATTGCACAAGCATCCCCTGTGAGCTCAGCGTTGGGCTAGGTACTTGGGATGCAGGGTGATGACAGCCCTGGCCTCTGAGAAACTCACAGGTACTGGGATAGACGGCATGTGAAACCAACCACCACAGCGACAACAATACAGGCTCTACAAAGTGTCAGGGAGCACAGGCAAATTCATGAGTAAACTTTGGGTTATAATTTGGATAATGCTTTTCTTCATGACCATTGCTATCCTAGTCTTCCTTGACAAATCCCTGCAATTATATTTGCAAAATAAACACCCTGTCAAATCTGCAATAGTTCAGTGGGAGGAAAAATAGAAAAAAAACAGACTTCAATTCTCAGTTGTGTCAAGTGCCTCTATTTTTTCAAGGGCAATCACTTGACTAGTATTTCATCTGATTATTCTCATTTTGTTCACTGAGATCCTACCTCATAAGGGTTTTGTACAGTCTGTTGATGAAGACACTGCCCTTATGCTGATGGTTCTCATGAATGATTAGAAAGGAAATGTAAGGTTTAATAACATCCATCAGCACACAAACACTTACATTTAGTCCAAAGAAAACTTAGGTATTACGAGCATCAATTCAGTGTAATTCAATGGTAATTGAATTAAAGGTAATTCAATGGGTGACCAAAGAAAACACCCCTATTACAAAGCAAATCTGCAATTACAGACACAGGTGTCAAAACAGATACCCAAGAGTTAGATTAAGTCTTGGCTCTTTTTCTCAAAGGAGTCTCATTCAGGAGGAACTACAGCTTTCCTCTTTCCTAATAAGCTTTCCTCATTTAGTGGATCCACCCACTACACACTGTGTTTTATCTTGATTCTCTCCTTGACAACTGGTTTTAAGTGGGACAGGTATGCATAAAGAATGCCCCAATCCTGCTGGTGGAGGTAAGGGAGGAGACCACCCCTCATATTGTCTTATGCCCAGTTTCTGTCTCCAAAGAAAGAAAAAGTAAAAACTAAAAGGCAGAAATGAAATCCACAAGCAGACAGCCCGGTGCCATACCCTAGGCCTGGTAGTTAAAGATCCACCCCTGACCTAATCGGTTATGCTATCTATAGATCACAGACATTGTGTAGAAAAGCACTGTGAAAATCCCCGTCCTATTCTGTTCTGATCTAATTACCGGTGCACGCAGCCCCCAGTCACGTACTCCCTGCTTGCTCAATTGATCATGACCCTCTCATGCGCACCCCCTTAGAGTTGTGAGCCCTTAAAAGAGACAGGAATTGCTCTCTCGGGGAGCTCGGCTCTTGAGACAGGAGTCTTGTCGATGCCCCCGGCCGAATAAACCCCTTCCTTAACTCCGTGTCTGAGGAGTTTTGTCTGCGGCTCGTCCTGCTACAGAGGCATAAATTTCTTCGCCTTTTCAAAATAGCAAAAGAAAAATGAATCCCTTTGTGGGATATATGTGTGTGTATGTGCTGAAAAGTAAGAGTATCTTATGACTGTTCTGTGGTATATAAAAGAACTTTGATAAATGGCTTGCATTATGTAATGTCTGCATGGTCAAAAAAGCAAGTTGGTACACAGTTTGAAGGACATAAATTCAGAAGCACTAAAAATACTTTAAAGTTCGGAAGTCATCACTCATAGTTTTCACATTTTCCGGGTCTTGTTTTTCCCTTCCTCTCTAATCTTTTATCTCCTTCCCCTTTAATTCTCACCATGTTTCTTCAGCAACTTCATATTAAAATTTGCAATTCGTTATAATGATCTAGTGATTGTACCATGCTGTAAAAGAAAATCCTAAGCTCCCCATCGGTTTGTGGACAAGAGAACTCAGAAAAATCTGAAAAATTGTCCTGAGTTCCGGGATGTGATGGGAAGGGAGGTCAGACACACCTTGTTATAACGCCCCCTTTTGGAGTTTAGGCACAATAACTGACCAGCATTAATGTTAAAATAGAGATCGTTAAGATTGACAAAACATACTCTTTACCGTAATAATATATCAAATTGTAAAGAGTACCTAAGGCAAGGGTTAAGTCATGCCTGCAAGCTACTGATTTTGCTAAACGAGTCATACTGTGGCTGACTCTGACATAGCATGCTTATCTTAACTTAAAACATTCCTTTCTGCTAACTCCAAGTTTTTAGACAAAGTTTTGTTCCTTTAAACAATTGCAAATTAAAGAATCTCTGAATTCATCTGTTGACTTGTAAGCCTCCACTTCAAGATATCCCACCTTTACGGGCTAAACTAATCAATATCTTCCATGTACTGATTTATGTCTTTGCCTGTAACTCCTTCCTCTCCAAAATGTAGAAAACCATAGTCCGACTGTCTTGACTTTGTCAGGACCTCTTTAGACTGTGTTTCCTTGGGCCATGGTCACTCGTATTGACTCAGAATAAGCCTCTTCAAAATATGTTAGAATTTAATTTTTCCATTAACAGTGCACTGGTTCCTCAATGTACTCTAACGTGGGCATCAGGTTAGAATTTGCATAAACACTGAAGCTAGAAACAATGCCTTCACCAGAAGCAAGGGGACTTCCCATGCCCTGCAAGTCTCCACGATGCACTGCGTGAGGCAGGGAGCTCCATCGGTTTCCCTCCACACTCTTAGCCCTCCACACTCTTTGCCCTCTCAGGAAAGAAATTCTGGCTATGATCATTCATGGAGAGGTTTTATCTTTCTGAGTTCTATGAACCAAGAGTCACTACTCTTTTCCCAAGAAAATGTTCTGAAAAAGTAGGCAAAGAACCTAAATTCAACTGATTCTTTGGCAGCAGCACACCAGTGTTCCATGCAAGAACTGTCAAGAGAAATGTCAAGGCAGGCACTGCTCCTTTGTATGCGTGTGTGTTTTAAACACGTAGAAAGTTCTGACAACCATTACCTACGCTTCATGCACAAAACTAGGAAAGAAGACAGAGAACGACTGAGAATCAAAAAATCTCTTTCCTTTGAGCGCTACACTGACCCTCTCCCATGGCTTCCCATGTCCCCATAAGAGTGCAACAGATAATCTGCTGTTTATTCAAAACCACCTACAGAAGTTAATAGACAGTTATAAACTAACTGAGTGCCTCTGTGGTGCCATCTCCCCATTCATCTTGCTTATTCAATTTAACTCCCTTAGTCTTCCATAAGGCACAGTGTCCCTGCTGCTCCGAACAGTCGCTTGCTGCAAGAAAGGCCCTAGAACAACAGGAAGCTAATAGTTTCACCGTTCCTCTAAATTTGTTTGACAAAACTGACATTTAGTGCATTATGTCACATTGCTGGTAATCTGCAATTTACCCCTGGGCGTGCAGTGGATGCTCATTTTATTTACCTCTCATAGTTAAAAGCATAATTAATATTCCACTCTGTAACAAAGATTAGAGATTTGACAAACATTGTAATTTAAATTCCCCATTATAGCAAACATTAAAATCAAACATCTTCCACACGCCCCACTGCATAAAGGACACGTGTAGCTGTAATTTAACTTTTTAGTTTTTAATACCACAAACTAATTTCTGCTGTCAGTTTAATGAGCTGGAAAACACAAATCTTGTTGCTCTCTATATGGGCACGGGCTGGGAGAGCTGAACCGAAGGGAAACAGCGCACCAATTTCTTTCAAATGCGCCAAGCAGATTGTATATCTGTAATCTTGTAAATACAATGTGATACTATGGATCCCTGATACCATGTGAATGGTTAAAAAAAAGTGCAAAAAGAAAACATTTCAAGAAAGAAACAAAGAAATTAATCTGGCATTTTCTGAAGTAAAGGTGTACATGTGTAGTGATGTATGAAAATATACGAATACTGACCACAAACAAAACAAAACAACACAAAGCCTCACTGGGCATACTGAGACTCAGCTATGAGCAAGGTGGTCTTCACAATGTAAATTGGTGCCAAGGAGTCATTTCTAGGGCACCAAAGGTGGAACATGGTAGCCAGCCTGCGGAAGGAGGAGTTATCAAAGAAACAATATAACCATTCTAATTCATGCTAATTTTCACTGGTATCTCAGCTTCATCAATTTAAAATTGCTATGTAGAACACCTTTAGGCAGCTAAAACGGCTCGTTAAACAAGGAAGCTAGCTGGGAATTACTAGTAATGTAACAAATTTGTATACTAGGAATTTGATGTCTTTAGAAAGAATGTAGGTGGAATATTTGTGTTTAAACTCCCCTCCTCCATCAGAGCTGAGCACAGGGGGAAGAAGGAAGAAATGCCTAGATCCCAGGGGCTCCGGTTCCTCTGCTCTTCCTTCTTGATACGCAGAAACCTACTGACTCGCCGACTTGTGTGCAAGACTTCATTAGTCACTGCCAACTTCAATCTGTCTCGGTTATTTTACATTCAGATCCCAGGAGGAAGCATACTCTCTGCTGCAATTTCAGGTTAAACCAAAGATAAACTGATTCACTTTAGAAAACGACAAGCCAGCATGTTCCAACTTCAACCAACATCTCACAACACATGAGAAAGGATGTGTAAATATTATTAACCTTGCCACAGTATTAAATGAAAGAGATAGAAATTTCTAAGGAAGAGAGTTTCAAAATGGACTAAGAGTTACTCTATGCAAAGCTATTTCCGTAAGCAACATGGTTCTAAAGTTCAGCACCGCCACTTCCTGTAAACCAGCATATATGCAAGAACCCTCCCTCCACAGATTCTCCAGAGAGGGGAACCTTGCACTCGCTCAAGAATCCCATCAGCTGCACTGGACGAGTTACTTGATGACTCTTGCTGAATATTAATAGTATATTGGTTAATAGCATTTAAAATAAAAATCTTAGCCAAAAAGAGCATCCACTTCTATGAAATACATGTAATTTCCCATAAAATGCCTAGGCATGCCCCATGGAAATAATATGTTACCATATGACTCACAGGGAGTGTGTCAACAGTTGGGAAAAAAACAAAAAACGAAATGTTTGAAAGGGGTAACCAAATGAAAGATTTGGTCTTTCAGAAACACAAAATAGGAAAAACGATCAAAAATAAATTAAAACAGGTATATGACCACCCCGATCACAATGAATGAGAGAAAAAGTATCAAAATGAAAGGTATCAACAGAATGTGTTTTCTTTGCCTTACGGGATGAGGAATAACAGGTTTTACATATCCGAACTGCTATTACTGTTATATGTAGATCTGACAGACTGTGGTTCTAGACTTGAACAGGTTATTTGTTATTGAGATTAATTAAAATAGGATGCCATGATCCCTTTCAAATAAAAACTCTTGTGACTCAAGATTTTAGTGCACAAAAATGTATACCTCCACATATTTGAAGTCATTGGGACAATTCCAGATATAGAGGATATGCATAAACAGACAATCCTGTTGGAAAAAAGTTAAAAAAAAAAAAAAAAAGAGAGACAGAACCGGGGTTAAAAAAAAAAAAAAAAAGAAATAGAATGACCAGGTTTTTATGACATCTGTGAAAAGACGGGAAAAAATAAAAAAAATTAAAGAAATACAGGTTTCCGCAACAAAACCAATTAATATGAAGCGAAAGGAGGAAGACCGAAAGAGAACTGCACCCTTCTGTGAAAGGCCCTTACACCTGCGCTTTAGCTGGAAGGAATCACAGAGAGAGCTTAGGCTAGTGAAACCTGGATATTGACAGACAGGGGGCTGGGTTAAGTGAAATAGGTTAAATAACGATTACTCCAAGACTTCTTCATTCAAAGCAGCCCAGTTACTCTGCATCTCAAGGACCCAGATAAGAAGCACTAGGTGCCTAGTGTGGTGATCCTGTAATCGCAGCACTTTGGGAGGCCAAGGCAGGAGGATCCTTTGAGCCCAGGAGTTCAAGACCAGCCTGGGAAAAATAGCAAGACCTGGTCTCTACAAAAAATGAACAAAAAAAAGTAAGTGAGCATGGTGGCATGAGCCTGTACTCTCAGCTACTCAGGAGACTGAGATGAGAGGATCACCTGAGCCCGGGAGGTCGAGGCTGCAGTGAGCTGAGATCGTACGACTGCACTCCAGCCTGGGAGACAGATCTCGTCTCAAAAAAAA
>NW_012104843.1:1451960-1453455 GCF_000951045.1 Mandrillus leucophaeus | reverse complement strand
ATGTCCATGAGATCTGAAGAAAGAAATTGGAATGAAGATGGTTGGCGGGCAGGGGAAGGAGACAGACAATATGCTTTTGTTTTATATTTATTCAGTATACACATTAGTTAAATTTTCAGAAACCAGGTCTCACTCTGTCACCTAGGCTAGGGTGCAGAGGTCAGCCATAGCTCACTGAAGCCTTGAACTCCTAGGCTCAAGTGATCCTTCTGCCTCAAGCTCCTGAGTAGCTGGGACTACAGGCATGCATCATCACACTCAGCTAATTAAAAAATTTTTTTTGGCAGAGACCGGGTCTCACTACGGCACCCAGGTTGGTCTCTGACTTTTGGCTTCAAGCTATCCTCCTGCCTTGGCCCTGCCCAAAGCACTGAGATTACAGGCATGAACAACTGTGTCCAGCCATAGATAATTTTACAATTTCTTACATATGTAAATATGTCATTGTTGCATATATAATTCATGTGTATGTATACACACACACTGGGGAGTGACAAATAAGCATTACATTTATAATTAAGAAATATAATAATTACTAGAACTAATCCTCAGTAGTGAAGAAGGCAGTTTCCGGGCCTGTTGGTAAGTGTGTTACCAGCAGGCCACACCTTATTGCCACCTCTGGGGTTGCAATGGCACAACGACATTCTCTCCTTGGACCTGCCCATTCCTCACCTGCTCATCTGTCTGTCCAATTTCCATTCATCCTTTGAGACGTTTCCTCTCGGAAGCCATCTTGGTCCTCCTTCCTACCAGGCACAGGCACCTGGTCCTCTTTTGCAGTCCTGATTTGAACTGTTTGAGATGACAGTTTCTTTTCTTTATCTTTGCCCATTCATTCAACAAAGGTCTTGACATCTTCTGTCCTGGTCTCTCTTCTCACCCAGCTCACCCTACAGCCAGTCATGCCCATCATTCCCTCACAAAACCCTCAACTCCTCAGCTTACCCCTGACACCTGGTCACAGCGCTGCACCGAGTCCCCTCTCCTCTGGCTGGCACAGCCATGCCGACGAGTGCATGGCCACGGCCTCCCGCGAGCCCTTCATACTGCCCTTCCCAGTCCATTCACCCTTCGTTTTCACTACGGAACAATTTCATGCCTCCCCCTGTCTCCTCAGATCTCCCACTCCACATCTTCACTCTCAGCTGATGACCTTGCTTCCTGTTTCATTGAGGAAGATGAGTCAATCAGGAGAGACCTGGCCAGGCGCGGTGACTCACGCCTGTAATCCCAGCACTTTGGGAGTGTGAGGTGGAAAGAACACGAGGTCTGGAGTTTGAGACTAGCCTAGCCAACATGGTGAAACCCTGTCTCTACTAAGGATACAAAAAATTAGCCGGGCATGGTGGCAGACGCCTGTAATCCCAGCTACTTGGGAGGTTGAGGTAGGAGAATCACTTGAAACCGGAAGGCGGAGGTTGCAGTGAGCCGAGATCGTGCCACGACACTCCATGCACTCCAGCCTGGGTGACAGGGCGAGACTCCGTCTCAG
>NW_012104843.1:1447064-1450245 GCF_000951045.1 Mandrillus leucophaeus | reverse complement strand
AAAAAAAAAAAAAAAAAAAAAAGAAAAGAAAAAAAAGCACTCGGTAGGACTTAAGGAAAGAATTAAAGCAAGGAGAGAAAGAACTGAGTCTTAAAATCACAATGACTCTGAACAATTGTCTATCACACCAGGCACATGGGAAAATAGGCATATTTCCAGAAATAAGGGAGATGCTTTTATAAGCATCTTCATGAAATTTTGGAAATGGCAGATGCTTGAAAAGTTCCTGCCAAGCAGGAGATGGTAAATAAGAATTATTGCATAATATTTGTTATTACTATTTTAAAATATATTTATACCATTGACGGACTGTTTATGTGGTGCTTCACCTTTATTGTATGATGTGGAATGAAGAAACAACTACTTTAGGGTTCTCACAGGTCACCTATTGCTATTGCTTCCCAATGCTGTCCCTCGACCATGAATTTTCCTACTCATTATTTTTCAGAAACCCAGTTCTGGATGTAGGGAAGGTATTTTTTAAAAACTGTTATATTTTATCCTATTTGCTCGAGTTAATAATGTGGTCTAAATGGTGTTAGTCAAAGATAGTCAAGCTTGGTCCTATGGAAAAGTGGATTCAAATCATTATCAAGGATGGCTGGGCACAGTGGCTTACGCCTGTAATTTGGGAGGCCAAGAGGGGGCAGATCACTTGAGGTCAGGAGTTTAACACCAGCTTGGCCCACATGGTGAAAACCCACCTCTACTAAAAATACAAAGATTAGCCAGGCATGGTGGTGTGCGCCTATAATCCCAGCTACTCAGGAGGCTGAGGCAGGAGAATCGCTTGAACCCGGGAGGCTGAGGGTTGCAGTGGACCGAGATCGCGCCACTGCACTCCAGCTTGGGTGACACAGAGAGACTCCATCTCAAAATAAATAAATAAATAAAATCATGATCAAGGACGTTCTGAATTTCATATCAGAAATACAAATCAACTATTGAAAACTTAGTCTGGATTTAAAACTTCAAAGAGACAGGGTCACTGCAGAGAGGAAGAAAAATCCATTAATTGATAAAGAAAACATAGAATACTATAACATACAAAACTATCACTTAATGAAACCTAAAGTTCTTTGCCATCATGGGTCATAACTAAACATTTTAAAAAGAATTTAATAAATGAAATTGGAAACATCATTGCTCAAATTTCCAAAGCTGTGGTTCAGAAACTGCTACGTAATATCGTCACTATGGTACTATCGATACAACACCAAACAGAAGCAGACATGTATAGGAATCCAGAGTCATATATTTTTTTAAATTTTCTAAAATTTAAGTTTAGATTTCTTGCAAAACAAGTTTTTATAATAGCTTTAGGGGTACAAGTAGCTTTTGGTTCCATGGATAGCGATGAAGTCGGGGATATGAGTGCACCTGTCACCAAAACAGTGTACATCGTACCCCAATAGATAGTTTTTCATGCCTCACTCCCCTACCTGCTCCCTTCCGAGTCTCCAATGTCCATTACACCATTTCATCTGCTTTTGCATACCCATAGCTTAGCTCCTACTTATAAGTGAGAACATGTGGTATTTGGTTTTCCATTCCTGAGTTACTTCGTTTAGAATAATGGCTTCCAGCTCCATCCAAGTTGCAGTAAGACTTTATTTCATTCTTTTCTATGACTGAGTAGTATTCCATGGTATACAAATATTTATATAAATATTATTTATCCACTCATCGGTTGATGGACATTTGGCTTGATTCCATATCTCTGCAATAGGGAACAGTGCAGCGACAAACGTATGTATGCAGGTATCTTTTTGATGTAATGATTTATTTTCCTTTGGTTACACACCCAGTAGTGGGACTGCTGGATTGAATGGTAGATTCACTTTTAGTTCTTTGAGAAACTGGAGGTCATAATTTCATGCAGTGACCACAGTGAGATTTTCTGCACTCTTCATGAAGAGCTTTCATGTGCCCTTTACGAAGGGCTGTTGCTGTAAGATCCTGGCTCTCATTCTACCAACTGTCACCACCAGAAGCCCCCTGCAGGTGTGAACTGGCGTTTCAATTGTGGCAGGATGCTAGTAGCTTTGGGAATTCTTTCTCCATCATTTTCTGGGCCTGAATTTATAGCATGATTTAACTAATCCCCATCCTAAAGTTTAATACATTCAAAAGCAGTACAAACATGGGTGACAGTTAAATATCTGAACCCTAGGAATCTCCTCTTACGACTTTTGTCATTTGTGAAATATCAAAAGAATGCTGACAAGGAGTCCAGTTTATGAGATCACACATACTTCCATTACCTTCAGCAGCCTCTTCACCTCTGCAATGCCGAGACCTTACCATATCAAGGTCGTGCTGTTACCCTTCATGTGCAAGAATGATCCTCACAGAATATACTTAGCATAAGTCGCCTCTGTTATTTTTGTGATTAAACATCTATAACAAAAAACTTTAAACCCTATGATGAAATGTTCATGACTCAGGCAAGTGGACAGGATGCCCCGTCATGCTTTGTGTCAAGCTCTGTCCATCATATCATGCTCGACAGTGCTGCATGTTATTTGGCAGGAACCCAGACTAAACATACAAGAGCTTGAGTTCTCTATTTTCGGGCTGGTTTTCTGGAATACTGCAAGAAGCCCAGCAGATGAGGAGTTGGCCTAAAGGTGGCTAGGAAGGATGTCCATGAGATCTGAAGAAAGAAATTGGAATGAAGATGGTTGGCGGGCAGGGGAAGGAGACAGACAATATGCTTTTGTTTTATATTTATTCAGTATACACATTAGTTAAATTTTCAGAAACCAGGTCTCACTCTGTCACCTAGGCTAGGGTGCAGAGGTCAGCCATAGCTCACTGAAGCCTTGAACTCCTAGGCTCAAGTGATCCTTCTGCCTCAAGCTCCTGAGTAGCTGGGACTACAGGCATGCATCATCACACTCAGCTAATTAAAAAATTTTTTTTGGCAGAGACCGGGTCTCACTACGGCACCCAGGTTGGTCTCTGACTTTTGGCTTCAAGCTATCCTCCTGCCTTGGCCCTGCCCAAAGCACTGAGATTACAGGCATGAACAACTGTGTCCAGCCATAGATAATTTTACAATTTCTTACATATGTAAATATGTCATTGTTGCATATATAATTCATGTGTATGTATACACACACACTGGGGAGTGACAAATAAGCATTACATTTATAATTAAGAAATATAATAATTACTA
>NW_012104843.1:1440024-1446079 GCF_000951045.1 Mandrillus leucophaeus | reverse complement strand
AAAGAAAAAAGAAAAAAGAAGAGAAGAGACCTACACAAGCTTCCCCAAGGTTCTCCACCTTCCACCCTGTTCTGATGCTGAGATGACTGTGCCACTGAGACGGGCCCTCCCCATGCCCCACATTTCACCTCTTCCTGTTGTGCAGGAGGCTGTGTTAGCAATTCTCTGTTCTCACCTGTGCAACTCTCCTCCGCTTATTCCTCCAGTTGGTATCCCATTGCTCTGCTGCTTTCAGTAGCCGAAGTCTTCTAAAGAGCTATTTATTCTCCATCTCTAATTCCTCCCCAATTTTCTCTGGAACTCGTTCCAGTGAGGACTTTGATCCTATCTGTGACAACAAGTCTGGATTTCTTGTGACCTCCATGTTGCTAAATCCAATGGTCACTTTTTAGTCCTCATCTTACGTAACGTGCCAGTAGCATTTGGTCAAGATGAACGTTCCTTTCTCCTTAAAACACTTTATTTACTTGGGAAGCATCCTTCCTGGTTTGCCTCTACAGCACTAGCAATGCCTTCAGCTTGCTTTCCTAGTTCCTCCTCAACTCCCAAACCTTTTAAAGCAGCAGTTCCCCCAGGGCCACTGTCTGTACACCTTCGGAACGTCATATAATCTCGTTGTTTTAAATATCATCTGGTGAAAACGCCAAATTTTATTTCTCTAGTCCAGGTCTCTCCTTTGAACTCCACAGTTTCCTATCCACCCACGACCTCGGCTTTCCCACTTGGATTCTGTGATAACTTCCTAGGGCTGCTGTAAAAAGTACTCTCAATTGGATGGATCAGAACAAGTGAAATTTATTATCTCACAATTATAGAGCCCAGAAATCCAAAATCCAGAGGCTGGTAGAGCCATGCCCCCTCTGAGACCTGTAAGGGAAGGACCCTTCCTTGTTCTTCCAGCTTCTGGTGGCCCAGATGTTCCTTGGGTTGTGGCAGGACCCCTCCAATCTCTGCCTCTGTCCTCCCGCAGCCTTCTGCCTGTGTCTCTTCACATTCTCTCCCTGTGTCTAAATCCTCCCCCCACCGCCAACCCCTTGTTTTTTGAGGCAGAGTCTCTCTCTGTCATCCAGGCTGGAGCGCAGTGTTGCAACTTCTGCTCATGGCAAACTCTGCCTCCTGAGTTCAAAAGATTCTCATGCCTCAGTCTCCCAAGAAGCTGGGATTATAGACCCTTGCCACCACGCCCAGCTAATTTTCATATTTTTAGTGGAGACAGGATTTCACCATGTTGGCCAGGCTGGTCTTGAACTCCTGGCCTCAAGCAATCTGCCATCTCAGCCTCCCAAAGTGTTGGGATTATAGGCATGAGTCACCTTGCCTGAGCACCTTTTTTTTTTTTTTTTTTTTTTTAATTTTACTTCAAGTTCCAGGATACATGTGCAGAATGTGCAGGTTTGTTACATAGGTATACATGTGCCATGGTGGTTTGCTGCACCTATCAACCCATCATCTAGGTTTTAAGTCCCACATGTATTAGGTATTTGTCCTAATGCTCCCCCTCCCTTACCCCCCACCCAACAGGCCCTGGTGGTGTGTGTTGTTCCCCTCCCTGTGTCCATGTGTTCACATTGTTCAACTCCCACTTATGAATCTCAACATGCTGTGTTTGTTTTTCTGTTCTTGTCCCTACAAAATATTTGATTAGGGTGTACCCTAATTGCCCCATTTTAAATTGATTATCTCCCTAAAGACGATGTTTCCAAACAAGGTCACCTTCGGAGGTACTGGGGGTTAGGACTTCAACATCTTTTTGGGTGGATACAATTAAATCCATCACAGATGTCAAAGAGACATTTCAAATTTCTCAGTCCCCAAACAAATCCTGAATTTTTACTTTCTCCTCATTTCCCACCCGGACCTCATTTTCCTAGTATCCTTCTCAGAAAATGGCAAATCCATCTTTGTAGTTGCTCAGGCTGAAAACCTCAGAGACATCCTTGATTTTTTTTTTCTTGACACTTTAATCTATCAGCAAACCCATTTGGTCCTACCTCGAAAATACACCTGAAATCTGCCCGTCTCTCTCCTGCTACCACGTGGGACCAGCCATCACTGCCTCTGGCTCACAGTGTCCGTGCAGCCTCCTCGTTTGTGTCCTTGCCTCCTTCCTTGCTATCTCTTGGTCTATGCTTAACACATCAGCCACACTTAGTCCTCCAAAAGGAACTGGAGACAAGTACAGAAAACTCCTCTGTTCTACAGTAGAAAGCAGACAATGTCACTCCTTTTTTCAAAACCTTCCGACGGGACTCCATTGCACTCTGAAGAAAAGCTAAAGGCGTTTACAGCAGGCCCTGTGCCCCATCTGACTTCACTGGCTTCCACACCAGCCCGGACCTAAACTGCCGACACTCCTTCCCCTGCTTACCCTGCTCCAGCCACAAGGCTCCTTGCTGTCCCCTCCCAGAGCACACATGCTTATGCTTTCCTGTATGCACTGCTGTCTGCTCCCTCTGCCTCGAATTTCTTTCACCTGATATTTTCAGGGCTTCCTTCCTCTTTATGAATCATGGGCTCAAAAGTAAGGCCTTGGCAGGATGCAGTGATTCACACCTGTAATCCTAGCACTTTTTGGGGCCAAGGTGGGAGAATTGCCTGTGGCCAGGAGTACTAGACCAACCTGGGCAACATAGTGAGATTCTGTCTCTACAAACATTTTTTTAAAAAATTAGCTGAGGGTGGGGGCTTGCACCTGTGGTCCCAACTCAGGAGGCTGAGATGGGAGGATCACTTGAGCCCAGGAATTCAAGGCTGCACTGAACTACGATGGCACCACTGCACTGAAGCCTAGGTGACAGAGTGAGACTCTGTTTAAAAAAAAAAAAAAGAAAAAATTGGCCTTGCCTGGCCACTCTACTTACAAATCTCACTTACCCCACTCCCTATCTATCTTCCCAGCTTTATTTTTCTCTGTAGTACAAACTACTTATTTTCATTACATTCTATCTCCTCCCATCAGAAAGCAAGCGCCACAAGAGGAGAGATTTTGTTAATTTTGTTCTCCAAAGCTTAGAACCTTGCCTGGCTTATCACAGCTGCTCATGTGGAATCTGTTAAATGAACGAAGAGATACATATTCAGCATGTACCTGTGCACTAGCCATGCTGAGGGTGTTTATTGTGGGACTGAGATAACTTGCTTGCGCGGAAAGAACTGTGTACAAGTGGTGTGGCTGACGGGGGGCACGCATCAGGTCGGGGCCTGCAGGAGTCGGAAAGGGCTCGGCTTACGGTGATGGTTGCTGACCATGCCCATCGTTTGCTGCTCCCTGAGGTTCTAGACTCTGCTCATTTCCTCTGACCTCGGCACTCCCTGTTTCTCCTACTACAAAGAATGCTTACAGTTTTCTTTTTTAAAAAATATAGCACCTAATTTCTGAATATTTGTTGGCAAATATATTTCTTTCAAACTGCCAAACACTTTTCCTAGCTTTACAACACACCAACACACACAAACACACACTTTTTTATTCAGCAACCTCATGGCTGGTGCAGGGATAACACTGGCACTTACTGATTCACAAAATCCTCTCTTTGGGACTCCACTCTACCTATTTTATTTTTCCTGTGTCAATAAATTGCTAAAATACAAGAGCATGCAATATAATTTTTCTAAAAATAATTCATTTTCATTGCATAAAATCTAAAAAATATAGAGGATCTAAGAAAATACAAATCATTATTTTACTATTCAGAATTGCTAACATTTCAGAGTATTCCTATCCAGTCTTTTTTATACATTTGTATTTTAAATGACATTTGGATTTTACTGTACCACTTATTTCATGATTTCTCCACGTTATAAATTCTTTTTCTGAAAACACAGGTTTTAATGACTAATCACACTTAATGAAATGTGCACCATTATTTATTCATGTCACCATTATTGGAAATTTAGGTAGTGCCCAAATGTTTCACTGTCATATACAATCCTGTGACCATAAACCCTATCTATAATCACTGCATCTGAAAATTCCCTTACAAGAAATTCTAAATATATTAATTTACCTGAGACTCATGTTTGAGTAGTGGTGCAAGCTATAAATTGCTTCTCCCAAAATTGTACCAATTTCTATTCTTACCAGAACTTACACAAGGATGCCCTTTTCACTGTATCCTAAGTGGATTTCAAAAGTTCTCAATGTGATGTGATACACAGCATTTAACTTTGAAAATTTCCATTTCATTGCTTATTAATGAAGTTGTGCAGCTTTTAATACATATATTGATCATCTGCATCTTCTCTTTTACAAACTAATGGTTCATGTCCTTTGCCCATTTTCTATTAAAGTATGTGAATTTGAATGGATTACTTTAGGAGCATCAGTCATTTGTTGCTTATTAAAACATTCAGGGCCAGGCGCAGTGGTTCAGGCCTGTAATCTCAGCACTTTGGGAGGCCGAGGTGGGCAGATCACGAGGTCAGGAGATCGAGACCATCCTGGCTAACACAGTGAAACCCCATCTCTACTAAAAGCACAAAAAATTAGCCAGGTGTGGTGGCGGGCGCCTGTAGTCCCAGCTACTTGGGAGGCTGAGGCAGGAGAATGACATGAACCTGGGAGGCGGAGCTTGCAGTGAACCGAGATGGTGCCACTGCACTCCAGCCTGGGCAACAGTGCAAGGCTCTGTCTCCAAAAAAAAAAAAAAAAAAGAAAAAAAAAAGAAAAAAAAAATCAGCCTTGACAAAGTCTTTTTGTGCCTCCAGTCTTATCTCTCCCCCTCATCTCACTCTGCAGTTCTCTCTACTTCCACTATTACAACAGCCATTTCTTGGTGCATCTTCAGTTTTTGTTCATCTTCATGCATCTTCTCTTTTGGTCCATGGTAACCTCTCTTTTCGCTCAACTCCAAAGCAATCATTATCCTCAGCTCATTCCTTATTTTAAATTAATCACCTTTCAATATGTATATGTTCTTATGAGATCCATTAGGTTACAGACCATTTCCCGCATTTCACAGACCTCACATGCTGCCACCAAAGAACAGTGATCCTCATCACTGGGCACTCCAAATACGCCGTAATGCTGAAATATCAGTGCTGGCTTTAAAAACGTTAGCAATTTTCCTCTCACTAAATTTCATTTTGTCTAAGAGGGAAAATGCCATCAAATGTAAACAACTCTCAGATAACAGAAATTCATTATGCAACAAGATTATTTTATATTACATAGTGCAAGCTGACACTATGTCCTGAGATGAACAAGTAAGTAATTCTGTATGAAAGCTAGCAGTGTGTAAATGGAAGTATTTCTGGCAGGCATGATATCCACTGAACATGTGTTATTGGTAGTGGATGTGTCAAATTATTTTTCTAACTCAAGCATAACATATCGTTCCAAATATAACTGTATGTGGAGTACAGCAATACAGCACATTGCTGTACTCCAAAATGTCAAAACATTGAAAGTTATAAAGTACATGATCAATTAAACATATAATAAAGAAATAAAGAAAGCAAACCCAAAGGACTCGGTGTAGTTTATTTCTAGTGATGAAAACCATATGCACGTTTGGTATATATCTCCAAAAATGAAATCATAAAAATACAACCTAAGGCCATACCTGGATGTAGGGATAATAGGGATGTATGTTTGGAGAACTCACATAACAGGGTTTTTTTTTTAGTATTGAATTGTTAAACTTGATATATGTTCCTTTCATGTGCAGGAATAGAATTTACAGCAGTGAGAAATGACTGTTTCTTTGCATATTAAGTGAATAGTTCTTAAAGCTTTCTATTTACTAAATGTTTTAATATTTCAGCTTTGAACTTTAGATCACATTCTTAATTTTTTTATGATGAACATATTTTGTTCCTAAGGCTAGAACGACTGTCTAACTGTCAAGTAAATTAGAGAAGCTGAAATCATTTAGCCACACAATATTTTGTTTAGCAGTGTAAGAGAAACGCTATAAAGAAAATCTAAGCACTTAGCAGAAACTTAACCAGTAAAATATCACTTTATGTCTCCAAATGCATACAAAGCAAACAGAATATGGCATGTGCTGATAGCCCAAACTCTTTCCACACTCTGACCAGAAGTATCACAAAC
>NW_012104843.1:1371075-1439904 GCF_000951045.1 Mandrillus leucophaeus | reverse complement strand
GACTCTCAATGCAGTGATTTTCTGTATCAAGTCCAAATGTGATTGCTGAACACTCCTAAGTGGTGTGAAGAATGGAGAAAATGGCCCTCCTAGCACGTGGTTCCCCTTCTTACGCTAATGGGGCTCCTTGTGGAGGCAGCTGTCCAGCTCGGGTCATCTCCCTTCAAATTGGAATCCGTTTTCTCCCCCAAAACTCTGACATCAAAGTACAGTCTTCATTTTTTTTTCTTTCGGTGTTAGTGCTAAGATGGCATTGTGCTTTCAAAACGAATCTTCCTTCTATTTATATTTCAATAATAAAGCCTTACCAGAGTATTTCACTAAATGACTAGAGGGATTTAAAAAGAAAACAAGCCTATTTTACTTCAAAATGTTAAGACTCAATTCACTTCTCCACACAATTGAACACACACATATATAAAGAAGAGGATAAAATACCTCCCAAAGTATCATAGGTGATGACAAGTAAGAAGTGTCATATTTGGGGGGAAGCTAGCTGCTGCTGCTGCAACTGTAAGCAGAAGAGGTGTTCAATAATGAGTGCCATTTCACCCCCACCCCAATCTCATTCTGCTCACCAGCCAGAGAGCTACACAGCTAAAGTCTGCAATCTCTGTTTAGATCCTTCGACATCAAGTGATTTGAATTTCTTGGGTTTATTTTTCCAAGAAGTCTCAGAGAAAACCATCTTGCAGTTGGCATGTGGTTTAGGTGATCCTGCACATACGGAACCAGAGACTCTGGAGGCTGCTGGGTACACTGTTAGGATGTATTTTCCACGCCCTCTTTGACAGGGAAGGACTTAGGTGGGCTTGCCTCTCCCATTTAGTTTTACACACACACACACACACACACACACACACACAATAGACATACATACATACATACATATACTTGTTTTGCCAAACCATTTGAAAGTTGAAGACATTATGACAATTTTCCCCAATATTTCAGCATGTATCATCTAAGAACAAGGAATTCTTCCATATAACTGCAGTATTATTACTCTCAAGAAATATAACATTGACACAAAAAGATGATCTAACATATATGCATATCTGCATCTTCCAAATTGTCCCAATGTCTTTTACAGTTTTTATTTTGCTCAAGAATCAAGGATCAAGCACCACATCAAGTCATCATGTTTCTCTAGTTTCTTTAACCTAAAACAGTCCCCAGGATTTCTTTCTTTAATGACACTGACCTTTTTCAAGAATGAAAGCCAGTTGTTCTACAAAAACTTCGGAAATTTGTGTTACTGTTTTCTTTTAATATAACACATACCCAAAAATTCACTCCGTAGTAGTGTGTATCATACTTCTCTGATTTCTAGCTATTTTGAACAGCCAAGGAACTCTATGAATGTTAATGTATACAATACCAGTTACATCGTGTTACCCTCAAAGCCTAGAATGGTGCTACCCTAGAGCTGTTCCATATAATTGAATCAGATGGGAGTCCCTCCTTGCATTTCCCAAGAATAATCTCAACTACGTAGATATACATTCAGTTATGTAATTCAGTAATTGCACAAATACAATTCAGTTTAATTCGCCGTAAACAAGAAAATATATTTCATATTTATAAATTAAAGCGTAAACTCATTTTTCAGGGGTGATGAATGGGAAAGCAATCAGTCCTATACTGCCTGAGATGAGGTTAGCTGGTCCTTCGTGGAAGAAGAGGAGCACTGTGGGGACCTGTGCACTGTCTGGCAGGGAGATCAGCCCACAAGCTACGGTGGGAGGCTTTTCAAATAGAAAGAAATGTCTACTGGCTCAATTATATTTTATTAAGATAAGGTAATTGCCTAGGAGGTGAGAAAGAACAGGACAATCAAGACACAGTCAAGGAGAAAAATGCTTAAAAGGATGGTGGTCTTGATCTGTAAAGAAATAAAAAGCTATGATGAGATAAGGAACTGAGATGGTGGACAGTTTACAAGAATTATCAGCAGTATGGTAAACACAGATCAGTGAGAAACCTGCCAATTTCTTACCATTAAAAAAAAAAATCAGAGAACAAATAAAAGTGGGAAAGAAGAATTAAAAATATGACTGAAACCAGACAGAAACATCTTAATCTTTCTCTCCTCTCCCTGCTTTTTTGCATATGGAGAAATTTCTGGATGCCACAGGCAAAAAGTAGAGGTGCTGACTGACTGTTCTTCAGTTCTCTGGGCCCACACTGAACACAGAATGAACAGAAATATGATAACTAGACTATGGCAGAGACGCCTCTCTCCTCCCTCGCACCACTTCAAAATATGTCTATTTACTGTAAAATAGCTGTGTATAGTATTTTGAAATGTGACCACTAGGCATTGCCAAGGGAGGGCTGGGAAAATGGAACTTGATTTCTGGTTAATCTCTATTTTCCACTCTCTTCCCTCAAAATAACTGTGGTATGAGATCTTATAATAATCTAGTCTGAGAAACTGGAAGCTCTTCAAGTCTGAAGACATGAAGGTCAAGCCCATGATGTGCCTTGCCTTGAAATTCAAGCACCAGCATCAAATTTGCACAATGCATTTAATATTCAGAGTACTTTTCCCAAAATGTCGTTTTATGTTGTATAAGGAGGAAGAAAACTTGAAAAGCACAATGAAGTCAGTAAACACATAGAGAAGAATCCATGATAATGTTTCTGTCAAGGGTTCACCACTCCTTTAAGCAGCAAAACACATCAAAGGAGGTATCATGTGCTTGAAGATGTTCCCCAATGATGTTGAAATGAAATGACAGACCATGCACTATGGACTGAATTGTGCCCCTCCAAAATTCATGTGTCGAATCCCTATCCTCAATGTGATTATAGTTAGAGATGGGGTATCTAGGAGGTAATCAGAGTTAAATGAGGTCTTGAGGGTGGGCCCTAATCTGATACGACTGGTGTCCTTATTAGAACAGGAAGAGAACTCTCTTCTATGAGAGGCCACAGCAAGAAGGTGGTCATCCACACACCAGGAAGAGAGCCCTCACCAGGAAACGAATTGGTCAGCACCGTGATCTTAGACTTCTGGCTTCCAGAACTGTGAAAAATTCATGTGCATTGTTTAAGCCAACCAGTCTATGGTATTTTGTTACGCCAGCCTGAGCAGGCTAATAAACAGAGAGATATAGTAATAGCACCAAAATCTAATTTTGGTGTGATATTCATAAATGTTTTTAAAAGTACACAAGTACTAATGAGCCATTCACATATTTTAAAAAATAATCACCCGAAAAAGAAACAATCATTAATATATATGTAAAACTGAAGATTATATTTTTTTAATCTTGATTTTTCTTTTTTGTTTTTGGAGACAGTTTTTTGCTCTGTTGCTCAGGCTGGGGTGCAGTGGCGCGATCTTGGCTCACTGCAACCTCTGCCTCCTAGGTTCAAGCGATTCTCTTGCCTCAGTCTCCCGAGTAGCTGGGATTACAGGCGCACACCACCACGCCCGGCTAATTTTTGTATTTTTAGTAGACACAGGTTTTGCTATGTTGGCCAGGCTGGTCTTGAACTCCTGATCTCTGTGATCCACCTGCCTCAGCCTCCCAAAGTGCTGGGATTACAGGCGGGAGCCACTGTGCGTGGTCTTAAATCTTAATTTTTCTAATCTCCATGTCATAGTATTATTAATCACATGAATTAATAGAAGAAAAAACTTTTTTTTTTACCATTTAGAGTAACACAAATATATTTTACTAAATTATTTAAAATTATAATTTATGTATTGCAGTTATGTAAAGGAATATATGTTTATTTTTTAGGAATTACTCTCAGGTGTTTAGGAGTAAAAAGGCATTGTATCTGACTTTCACACACATATACAGAAACACACAAATGTGAAATTTTAATAATTGGGAAATCTGGGTAAAAGGTATATGGCAATTTTTTTACTATTTTTATAACTTTTTGTGAGTTGGAAATTATTTGAAAATAAAAAGGTTCAGTTAAAATAAAAGACTACAACTTGCATGATGTACAAATGTTAGTGTTGTTGTCACTGGAACTAGCGATTACTGTTCGCCAGCCTTTGTGCTGCATGGGTCACGGCACAGGCCAGAGGGGCTGCGGTGTGTTTAGTTTCCCAGAACAGAGACTACAACTTCCTCCCTCTGACACTCAAGAAAGAACAACTGAATGAGTGGAAAAGCCTCACAGGGCCAGCCCTGAGTCTGATGGGTGAAATCAAGTCAAACGTGTAAAAACAACAATGCCTTGTGACTAGGTGCCAGTCACTTGCCCCACCTTCAAGCTAAACCAGCAGGGTCAAGCCCCGACCCTGGTTTTGCCCCACATGACTGCTGAGTCACATCCCAGCTCCCTCCCCACCTCCAAACTGTCCACCTGCGTCTCGGTGGGGGCACAGGGATGGGATCATAGAGAGGCCCCTGCACCACGGCAATGACGTCTGCCATCCTAGACACTGCTTTTGAAGTTCCCAAACTTACACTACTTTGTAAGTTCTTAAGGTCTTGTGACTGTAGAAGTTTATATTCAGTCCCAAGGCCACTGCTATCAGGTGAGTTTCAGGACCTCCCCAGAGCTCTGTGCACAGTCTGTAGCCTGTAGACCAGTCATTTGCCTAGCACAGGGACGGCTGTAAAGTCTCTCTTTGGGCATGAGCAGCAATATCTATTATATGTGACAAACAACACTCATATATTATTTAACAACAAGATTTTTTTTTTCTGTTTGGAATTGGGGCTTTGACTCAGAAAACTGGGATACAGTGTTAATTTCTCTTCATTGTCATCTCATTTATAAACACAGCGCCAATAAAGCCTGAATGAAACAAAGGTAAGAGAATCTTGTTAAGGGAGGGAACAAAATGCACTCTTTGGCCTATGGAGGCATTTGACGGATGCAAAAATGAATCAATCATCACTGCTCCCTCTCCAGGGAGAATTTGTAGGATTTATTTGGGCTCAGTGTTTCCCTGTAGGACAGCTGGAAATAAAATACCTTCACTTCAATGAATCGTGTCCCTGTGATGTATTACTTAAATAAATAATAAATGAATCTTCCTGGGCAACTAAGCTGTAGGTGAAAACAGAAATTCGTGGTGTAGATTTTTCTTGAGGAGACCTAGAGCATTCCCTATCTTTTGTTATAGAGCTGCACTGACCTCAACTTTACTTTGCTTAGATGTCTCCTACTTGTATCATCAAACAGCTCTGCTGACTGGCAGACAGAGTGCATTGTCCTTTTACAATGTTATTTAGGGTGTAAACTTTCTCTTTTTCTTCCCAAGACCTGTGACACCTGAAGCAGGGTATGAGTGAGGAGCGCAGGCTTTGTGTCACACTGCCTGGCTGTGGGTACCTGCTCCTCTGATCACCGCGTCTGTTACCTTGGACCAGTTACTTAAACTCCACACTTCAGTTTCCTCAGCCGTAACATAAGGACAATACTAGTGTCTCCTTTACTGTGTTGTGGTAAGGCTAAAATAACTGAAGGCACATAACAGCATAAACAGCTGACACTGACACTAATGTTAGCACTCAAAGGATTTCAGTGTTATTATTATGAAGAAAATCAAGAGGACCATGCGGATGGGGGAGAGAGAAGATGAGCTCGCAGGGATGGAGCAGGCACGATCTGATCTCTCCTTATCCTGAAGCTGTCCTCTGTGCAGGACTTCACCAGTCATTAGAAGCTCAATCTGAGGAGGGCCGGGTCAGCCTCCTCCTCCTCCAGGCTCAGGCCCCAGATGGGCTTTTGCTGCCATCGCTACCTGACTTTGTCTGCCCAGTAATAACTGATAACATGGAGAAATCAGCCCAGCCAGCCCAGTTAAATACATCACCTTAATGACTGAGTGAGTTTATTTATTCTGGAATCTGGCATTTTGGGGGCTGTCAGTATATTAGCCCATCTAACTGGGCAATGCTATGTCCACCATATCTAGATAAACAGAGCCAATAAGGCAGCAGCCAATCCCACTGGTTGTAGCCAAAAGGGTAAGGTGGGAAGCACTCGGTTCACCCTTAAGAATGCAAGATGTAGCCCTTTGGATTACTTTCTGTTTAGATCCTCTCCCCACTACAGAACCAGCACTGCGCAGACAGTGGAGCACAAGCAGGAGCCCAGTGAATACCTGGTGGGATGATGATCCCATCGGATTTCTTAGAAATACGGAGGTATGGCTTTCATTTAAAAAAGATTCAACTTCAGTCTAAAATCATGATTCAATTTCTAAAAATCAGCAGCAATATTTTGGTCGGGTGTGGTGGTTCACACCTGTAATCATAGCATTTTGGGAGGCCGAGGCAAGCAGATTGCGTGAGCCTAGGAGTTTGAGACCAGCCTGGGCAACATGGCAAAACCCTTTCTCTATAAAGAAACACAAAAGTTAGCTGGGTATAGTGGTACCCATCTGTAGCTCCCAGCTACTTGGGAGGCTGAGGTGGGAGGATCACCTGGGCCTGGGAAGTTGAGGCTGCAGTGAGCCATGTTTGTGCCACAGCACTCCAGCCAGGATGACAGGAGTAAGACCCTGTCTAACAACAACAAAAAAGGCAAAATTTTACTTTAGTGAAATGAATGCATGCTCTCTCTCTAGTTCACAGCCTAGCAAAAGGAACTAATCTTCCAACAGGTACCCAGTTACTAAAAATTCCAGAGGCAGAGTGTCCACACAGGAGAAGGCGGGAGAGAGCAAGCGTGGCCTGTTTCCACCCATCAGACTCAGGTCATTCCATCCCACCTTCTCCATGATCCCTTCGAGGCTGGAATTCCTAAAATGAGCTTCTAATGACTGGTGAAGTCCTGCATGAAGTTTCAATGACAGCGTGTCGGCAGCCAAGTGCCTTGGCTCTATTTTCCTATCGTAGAGTTAGAGAACATTATCTTGTTCAGCAACCATGACAGAAAACTAAACTTCTCTTTCACTATGTCTGAACATTTGCCTGTTAGGACTGCTTACCCACTGCTCTGTAAGGCTTTTTGTGTGTGCTGTGAAAGAGAAAGTGCTGATGTGACTGAGAAGTATATTAGTGAAACCACAGGACAGCATGTGGCCTGATTAATCCTATGAACTCAGCATTAACACATCGCTGAAACATAATGCAGATTATAAATTTATGAATATCCAATACTGACTCCCAATAAACAGAAAAGCCTACTCCTAAGCAACTTCTTAATTCTGTTTCTCTTAACCTTGTCCTATGAATGGAAATGAAAGTTCTAAACTAGTGACTCATGAAATTCTACTAAGTGATAAAAAGTAACATTTTTTTTGGGTAAGCTTTCCTATCCTTTAACTTTAAAGAAATTTAAGTGTTGATGACGACATTGAAATTTGTATGTAATAGTCAACTGAGTGATTATCAATAATGCTTCATAGATGCTTAGCTTCGTGACATGGAATCTGTACAGCACACTGTCTTTCATGAAAAAACACTGAGTAAACAGCAATATTCTTACCTAAAATAATACATTACAAGAACCTTAAATAATTTACCTCGTTACATAGAACACTGGCCTAATGCTCATAAAGACCATGACTGTAATGTTATTTAATGCCCTGCTGTTCACTCACATACTCAACAAATATTTCTGAATATTTCTTATGGGCATAAACTAATCTCTCAAAACCAACCAGAATTAAATATTGTCCTTTACCTTGAAGAGCTTGAAATAAGCATTTATTTGGCTTTCTACATAATACACTCCCAATTAACTACCCAGACACAGTCAAAACTTAGCATCCTTCATGGTTTTCCAGTTTGCCTGTTTGATGCCTTCAAGTCAGACGTTTGCCCACGGTATGATACAGCTAGACATCCCACCATGCACTTCAGGCAATTTTGAATTTCTGAGTGCTAGCAGACTGTCCTGAGGTGACATTAAGGTTCAAAAGAACGGTGACTTCCAACCCAAGCTCATAACAGGGGAAGTAAGGACCATATCGTGACGTATGGGAACATGTCAACATCACACACCGCTTAGAAACATCAGTGCTGGGCTCCCTACAAATGATAAATGTTTTCCAAACTGCTTTCTGACATAATCTAATGGTCTTCCTTAACTGAGTTGGTGTTGAATTTGAAACATAATTTGAAAGTCAGCTAAAATGAGTGTTTTTCTGCCAATCCCTCTACTGGGCACTAGTCCTACGCAGTTGGATATTTTCGGCAAATGCTATGTGCAAACAGGACAGTTTGTAAGTTGCACAAAACCAGTGTGCTGGTGCACTGCTGACTTGCACAACACCTCCTTGTATTGGCATAGCACTTTCCTTTAAGGAGGTAAACACTGCTCATTCCACTCCTGTTCCCATCTAACAGTAACAGCACCAAGGAACAGAGGTATAGGACTTCACCTGAAAATAAAAGCAAGCATCTGACAGCTCTTGTTACATCTGTAGTGAGGACCTTTTCTTGACGTAAGGCAGCCTAAGGCAGGCTTACCTTGGAACTTCTGAAAGGGATTAAGGTGACAGACTCCAATCCCAGAGTTCTTCAGAAATGCCGAGGCAAGATAATCCTACAAAACTTCCTCACCGCCAGCTTCATCCAAGCCAAATTACGGTTCACACTCTAGGGGATGGCTCATTGGATACAAGCAGATGCTCGTTTTAGTTCTTTAAGACCCTTCTGAAAGATTGTTACTACCAGGGAGCTGGTCAGAGTGCTCAAGTGGAAAGAAATACCAACTAACTAGTAATACAAATTTTACCTAAGTTTAGGTAAGGGGTCAACTGTGTTCTTTTCATTTTTTTCTCATATGATGTGAGGATTGATTTTTTGTCTTTATTTTTTATTTGTATAACATTTAATGGTACAAGTGCATTTTTGTTACATGGGTATACTGCATAGTGATGAAGTCTGGGCTTTCAGTGTAACCATCACCCGAACAGTGTACATTGTGCCCATTCAGGAATTTCTTTTTCACCTGACTCCCACTCTTCCACTAACTGGAGTCTCCAATGTCTATTTTTCCACCCTCTATGACCATATGTACACATTATTTAGCTCCCTCTTGTACGTGAGGACACCTGGTATTTGACTTTTTGTGTCTAAGTTGTTGCACTGAAGATAATGGCCTCTAGTTCCTTCATACTGCTGCAAAGATATGACTTCTTTTATTCTTTAATGGCTAAATAGTATTCTATAGTGTACAGATACCATACTTTCTTTATACAATCATCCATTGATGCACGCGAGGTTGACTCCGTATCTTTGCTATTGTGAATAGCGCTTTCTTTTCCTTTGGGTAGATAACTAGTAATAGGATTTTAGATTTCTTTTTTACTGTTCCCTAACCCATTCAAAATGGTGGTGCTGGCTGAGTCAATCCACACATCCATCCTAACAGTTGCCAACCCTTGTTAAAGACAGCCATCACTGGGTTCACCTTCTACTAATTTCACGTGAGATGGAACCACAAAGCAAATACATACTTAGGCCAGAGGTTACAGGTAGCCAATGAAGTCCTTGTGAAAGGCCTCTGTAACTGGCTTTCCCAGAACATTATTTAAAAAAACAAACAAACAAGCAAAAAACCAAAAAAACAAAATATCTTCTAAGAGCTGAGAATTGACTCAATTCCATCCTGGCTACTTCCCAGTACTCCTGGCCAAAGTGTGGATGACAATTGTGTAGTTTTGAGAGGTTTCTGTGCAGAATGTTGTCCTCAGGGTGAATGCTGTTTCCATGCAGAGTGCTGCCTTCGGGTGGGGGGCTCCCAGGTGCTGGGGAGGCAGTTCCTCAGGAGAGCCTTCTTTGACCCCTGAGAAGAAAGGTTTGGATGCCCAATCCTTACAATAGTAAAAGAGGCGAGTGCAGCTCAGATCTGACAAAACAGAGATCTGACAAAATCACCAAGTCTTGGGCTAACACTATGTCACTCTAAGTGTATGACATTTCCAAATAGGAATACTGAACAACGCAGTATTTCAAAAGCAAGAAAAATTAAAAAGCAGCACAAAAATATCATTAAGAAGTAGATTTCTATATTTCCTTTGAACAGACAGGATATGTTGGATGAATCTAGTCACGGCTGTGCTATTTGCTGTTCATGTTATTTCCAGACTGCCCATGCCATAAATCATGCTGATACTGCACTCACAACAAAGCAGTAAGGCCTAATGAATGAGCACCCACAGCTACCATGGATGGAGCTGGAGCTCCTATTCATAAAGGGGCCTCCTGTTTCCAGTGTGGAATTCAGGGTGCCCCCTCAGTCCTCACACAGAGCCCTGAACGCAGAGTCACTCTACGGACAACTTCCACCGCCATCACTTTCTAGTGACAGTGTTTTAATGCTTGTTTTCCACAAATCAGCTCTTGGTTTTGAACACCTCGCCCATGATTTCTTTCCCACCAATCTCAAAACTCAATTGGCTAAAATAACCAGTGTTCTCAGCTACCATAAGTGACCACATTCACTACAAAACCATTATAGATACAACTAGCTTTTGAAATAGTCAGGCTGCCAAGGAAGATGAAGGGGATGAAGACAGAAATGCTAAGAAGAGGAGATGGCATTAAAGTTTTAGTGCCAAATTAAAGATTCTAAACATATTTTGAACTGTGGTGTTTGGACATGTAAAATAAGGGGGAAAAGATTAAAGGACAGATGACTGGAAAGAAAATTTGATTTCACAATGGCCTCTCAAGGCCCCCTGTGTGACAAGGAGGATCTTTGTAGGAGTATGACATTACAGAGTGTCACTAAGGTAAAAGAGTCAATGTCAACCCAAACCAGACATGTCAGATTTATATGGGCTGGTGCGTTTCTTAATACGACATCTACAAGAACTGGAAATTGAAGACCCAGTGTGTCTGAAACAATTTGGAAAATGCACAGTACTTTAACAAGACAGGTCAAGGGTCAGCGACATGCAGCAGAGTGGCCTGGGTGCTGTCCCTACAGCCACTGTGCCTGGAGTTGAGACAGGGGTAGCTCTTTCTCTTTAAGCCTTGGCCTGTGGCCCACAGTCTCTCTCACTCAGGAAGCCCTGGGTCCCTCAACACTTTCTGCATCTTAATCAAAGCAGAAGGCTGCCAGCTGTGCACTCACTACTGTGTTCTGCTGTCTGCTCCACACATGTTGGGCCCAGGTGACCAAAGCTCCCTGAGTCTGCACAAGAGGCTCCCGTGGGGAGGGCATCTGGCCACAGGCTGCAGGACAGTTGTTGCTCATTACAGCTGACCATAGCTCACTGGGGAAGAAAACCCTTATGCTGTCATTTAATCATGTTTTTCAAAGGGCTTTGGGAGTTAGAGACATTTTGTTGACTTTTATACTGGAAAGTATAAAATTGGAAAGAATAAAAATTACATGTAATCGATTTGTAAGCACCTGGAAGAGAAAATGCAGCTGTATTACTGCTCCTTGATAGCTTTCTTCACCACAGCTTCTCATTCAGAACATCCTCCCCTCCACAGTAAAGGCAAAGGAGCAGTTCAATACACACCTGAGTACCCTTTGCCTGGTTCCAGCAGTTGTTAACACTGGCTTTCGCTTGCTGTTTCTCAATATCTCTCTGTCTATATCTTACATAGAATTTCCCCTAACCATTTGCAACTTACCTTCAGATATTATTTCTATCCCTAAATATGACTTCAGCATGGAGCTCCTATATAACCACAATAATGTTATCACAACTAAGAAAAATGATTTTATAATATCATTTAATGGGAAGCCTACATTCAATATATCCAACTATCCCCCACACGCTTTCTGTACCTGCTTTTTCTTTTCCTACATCCAAGTTCAAGGACATAATGTGAAGCCGTATCACTATCGGCTTTGCTAAATTTGAGCAAGGTGTTGACTATTAAATTCTTCTATTTGTTGTTAAGGCTCATTTTTCCACCATAAATAAGATAATTAATCTATAGGTGACACTTGAAGGTCATGTGAATATTCTGACTCCCAGAATATCTCTTACCTGGTCATTCTGTCAAACACTGACAATTCTTATCATTAGATTTTATATTGGGCTTTGCAAAATAGTGATTTTATAATCTTATCATTTCTACATTTATTTCCTGGCATTATAGTATGCTGTAAGGAAAAACATCCCCTATCCTTTCTATTTATTTTTAGTATTTTTGATTTTTTAAAGTTTACCATAGATGCATACAGTTATTAAAAAATTCAATGTGTTATAATGAATTCCTGTCATTATTCTTTGGGTGACCAAACTGTCCCAAATTTGGCCTGTGGGAGCCCTTTCACACAGGCTCGTGTCCTTTTGACATAATCTCATTAGTCTTTGAGTACAACCTTGATTTTGGCATAAAATGCTATAGGTTCAACTGGTTTATCCCTGACCGAGATCTAAAATTCATTAGCAATTTCTTCAGGAGGTCCTGGTTTCTTTACTGGGGAGTGGTATTTAGAAAGCAAGATCTAGTTGTAATATATGCTCACTGCTACTGAAGTTTCATAGCTTCTAGCTCATTCCCCTGAATAAAGCTTAGAATATGTGTGTGAATATATATATATATTTAAATAATGACTTAATATTGATATGATTTTGTACTATTTCCAATTCAAATTTAATATTACAGAGATTTTCCTTAAACAAAGCATTTGCATCTTTCTTATAGTGATAACTTAGATTCTTAATTACATTAATATATTGGCTTATTTACTTAGTCCTACTATATGTAAAATAATTTTAGAATAATAATATCAATATTATTAATAATAGAATAAATCTAAATGAAGTTTAAGATTTTAGTTTTTTGTCCTTAGACTACATCCTACAAGAATACATAGAAAATGAGATGTGTTCAGAAGTTACTTGAAATCTTTTTTTCCCTCTAGGTTGGTAATACTGTCAATTTGCTACATAGTCAGATTCATCTGTTTCCATCTATACACAATCTCAGGGTGAGCTTGTTTCTTATTTTTTATTTAATTTATTTCTGGGATATGAAAAACATTTGGTTCTAAAGTCAAAACTGTATTAAAAAATATAGTCAGAGGAGTCTCCTGTACAGCCCTCGCCTTTATTCCTTCCTCCCCGTTCCCCTGCTCACTCATCCCCATAGGCAGCCATTTTCCATTGCTTTGGGTTTATCCTTCTTGGGTGTGTGTGTGTTGAGGAGATGTGTGTGCACATGCATTTGTGTGACACAGGTGACATACACACACATACAGTCACTCATACCCCCTTTTTCGTTACACAGAAGTCATGGCTCCATGTACAGTCATTTGCACCTTGTATCTCTCAGGCCTTTTCAGCATGGTGGCTTCCTTGTCCCCTTGTCTCTTCCACATTTATTAGCTGGCATCTTTCTACGAAGAAGAGATGTTTCTCCTGCGTGTCACCATCTCTGGAAATCACCCCACACTCCTGTTCAGAGAAGTCCTTTCCCACCTCTTCTGTAGACGTGCAGTAGTCAAGTGTGTGCTCCCTATGCCCCTCAGACCTGTCTGTGTTCCGCCAATCTCTGCCTTAAACTCAGTATTAAATGATATGGCCCACATTAAGAGTGTGCAGGGCACATTATCAAGGCTGAGGCCACAGGAGGCTCAGGGTGAGTATCCTGGGCTGGCTGGGCAAGGCCGTAAAACAGGCTCTGTGTGACTGCAGCTTTTCTCACCAATCCTGCCAACTTACAGGTTCCCTTTCCTACTCCGTGCCCCTCCCCATTCCTCCAACCCCTTCTTCCTGGTAACTCCTTTTTGGACAGACTTCTCCAGAGGCTCACCCAATTTCCCAACTGTGTCCTTAGCAGGCAGCAGGCTTCCAGCTGATAAGTTATTAATTAATCTTTCCTATGCAAGTCTGTAACTGCTAAGGTATGACCTATCCCACCTGACTATTCACTCTTCCCCGACACACATTTTCTTTTCCATCAAGAGGAAATTCATTCTAGTAATAATATCAGGAAAAAAATTGGCCATGACAAAGTTGTTTTTTCTTTCCCCACATACATTCTCTGAATTACAACTATCTTCACTCAATAAAACCATCGTCTTGTATATTACTTTTAACATTTATGTATTTGAAATCTAATTTATCTATGGATTTGAAATCTAACGTATCTATTAAATTAACTGTATTTTATATGAAATTACTATAGATAAACAGAACATAGACTTATTATTTCCAAACAGGGTGAAATAAAACATAAAACATTTAAATAAAATTAATTTGGTCACTGATTCTTGAACAGATTGTATTATCTCTGTCTTTCCGAAAGGGAAGGAAGACTAGAACAACTACTTGGGTGTGTGTGTAGTGATGTGAGCAGCTGTAACTGTGCTATCATTTAGAAAAATGGGATAAATGAAAGGAAATTCTGTCATTTGTGACAATATGGGTGAACTTAGAGGACATCACGCTAAGTGAAGACAGGCACAGAAAGACAGATGCCTCATGACCTCACATACATGTGGAATCTGTAAAAACCCAGGCTCATAGAAGCAGGGAGAAGATAGGTGGTTACCAGACGCTGTGTGGGGAGGGAGGCTGGAATGATGTTGGTCAAAGGACACAAAATTTCAGTTAGACAGGAAGAATAATTTCAAGAGATTTACTGTACATCATGGTGACTTTAGTTAATAACACTACACTGTACATTTGAAAATTGCTGAGGGTAGATTTTAAGTGTTCTCACCACAAAAAACAAGCATAATTAGCTTGATTTAGCCATTTTACAATGCATACATATATCAAAACATCATATTGTACACCATAAATGTATATAGTTATAAGTTATTTAAACAATTTAAAAAGTACTCTGCAAGTAAAAAAGATAACTCAGTCTTACAGAGTTGGTGCTGAATATATGTTTAACATATATCATTGTTTATTTTAATTTTTAAGTAAGCAAAGTAAAAACATGACTGCAGAGAAAGACTGATGTATTCCTAAGAATTTTAAATGCAAACAAATTATATGTCAATAACATGAATTTACGAACACTATCTTGTTGGATTTTAAAAGAGGGCTCTTTAAAGTCTCTGGTGATGGATAACCCAGGAGTCATTCAAGTATTCCAGACGGAAGTCTTCCCTGGATATGCCAGGCCAGCTGAGGAGGGAGACCTGTGGGCATTGCCAACTCCAGCCTCCTCACTCAGGTACACCACCGTCCCCTACACTCCGCCCCAAGGGAATAAACGAATAAAGAGCTCACACATCAGCTCTGAAGGATGCCAATCCAGGCACTGATAAATCATCCCGAAAACTTTCTATGGCATTATTTCACTTTGGGCTGAGGCTAAAACAAAACAGGCTTAATTCGCAGTGGGAACATTTTTGCTTTTATAAGATGGACCAGGGTGACAAAGCACCTGTCCGTGGAGATGCAGAGTGGACAGAGAAGGACATCAGTATGCCCTTCCCCTGACCACTCAGAAGTAGCAGAACCCCTTGTGAGCTGATTTCCCCCAAAACAGGGGATGTTTTCTTCATTTACCTTTCAACCCTGAGACCTTTTTTCTTTGAGATGGAGTCTTGCTCTCACCCACATTGGAGTACAGTGGTGCCAGCATGACTCACTGAAGCCTCAGCCTCAGACTTAAGTGATCCTGCCTCAGCCTCCTGAGTAGCTGGGACCACAGGTGCACACCACCATGCCTGGCTAATTTATTTTTTGTAGAGATGGGGTCTTGTCATATTGCCCAGGCTATGAATTCTGGGCTCAGGTGATCCTCCTGCCATAGCCTCACTGAGTACTAGGATTACAGGTGTGAGCCACCACACCCAGCCTCAACCCTGAGTGAGATCTATGAATGAAAAACATACAAAAATAATTTATACCCAGTCATCTTTGGAAAGGCATTTTCTGAAAAACTGGTTGAAGGTGGCCAATGTTATCTTAATAAACCAGTGGCTTATGACTTATATTTATGCCATAAAATTTCAAATATACATGCTTTTACATCATCCCTGGCGATGCCAGGTAGCTCTTAGGTCTGGGGTGGAGTCTGGATCTCTGTATTAAACATAACTCCCCCACCCCTAACACACACACACAAAAGTCTCTCTAGGTGCTTCTGAAGCACAGCCCCTCATTTTAAGAAAATTATATTTTGCTCTTTGATCTAGTTACAGTGAAACTAACAAAAATTTTACATAAAACCATTAACTTGATGGTCTTTGCCAATAAGTCATGCTGCTTAGCAAATTTAAATGACCAGGACATTACTTGGTCATTGTCTTTCCACGGCTGGGCGTAGACAACAGGTCTGAGCCTGAGCTCTACATGCCTCCCATCATGGCGAGGGGCTAGTGTTTCAGGGGGACATTTTCTCAGACATCATGGTAACGCACCACCTATTACATACAGGAAGTGTTCAGTCCGTGCTTCATCACAGAGCAGCATTATTCACTTACATATTTCCCAGGGAGCTTGCTTCAAAATTATGAGTTGGTTCAGTATTGTAGAATGTAGCAAAATGTTGGCTGCTGCCACAGGGAAGGACTAAAGGTTTCAGCTGTGTATATCCTTTGTCCACAGTATGGGAGGAGCCTTTCCTCTGACTACATGGTATTCAAATTTTACGCACAACCGTGATTAGCTCCATGCTGAACTACGTGCTTCTGGATTTTTGTTTTGTTTTGTTTTACCTTTAAAAAATGTAAGAAGCTACTGAACATTTCCTTTCTGCCTCTCCATAAATATCTGAGAAACAATTAATGTAAGTTTACTTCATTGGTGAGATTTAGGAGCCTACAATTTCTGACACAGTTTCTCCTGTTTATGGAATGAAATATATTTTTAGCTCATGAAATGAGAAGCTTGTATGCTTTTAAGAATGACTGGAAAGAAACAGAAAAAAATACGATGTTTAATATAAGCACTTGCAGATGTCTTCTGCATACCAATCTCCAAAAGGCAAATGGAATGAGCAAGATGTATTATCTGATGTGCCCAGTGGAACTGTTCCTCAAGGTTAAAGCAGCTCCTAAAAAACATGTGGGAATCTCATGAAACCAACTCAAAGCCTGTACACTCTACGGTGGGCCAAGGTTCCAGACCCCATGGTTGCTGTCACTGCCATTCCTCCCGTAGAGCTGGCTCTATCCAAGCCCCGTTAACTTCAGCTTTTAAATCTCCATCTCTTCTGTTGCCAGCTTGGTCTAGGCTCTCACCTACTCTTGCTAACGTTTTTCTGCTGATCTCTCTGAAGTCATACTGGCCTCCATGCTGTCCACACGGTTACCAGAGAGCACTTTGAACACAAATCTGATCACACATCATGCCCTTACTGAAAACACAATAGAGGTTTCTACTCTACTTAAGATGGCATGGAAACTCTTCCCCCTGACCTAAAGGCACCAGGTGGTCCAGGCCCAGCCCACGTCTGCCACTCCCTTGCCCACCAGGCTCTGTCCCCTCTACCAGTGGCTGCTCTCTTGCTGGCCTTTCTCCAGCCCCTAGATGCACCATATTCCCTCCCACCACAGACTCAAGACAGATGTTGTTTCCACTGCACAGAATGCTCCACCTCCCAGTTCATCTCATTAACCCCTTTCCACCTGTAGCTATCATGCAAATCCTTTGGTCGGGCATGCTGGCTCACACCTCTAATCAGAGGACTTTGAAAGACCGAGGAGGGTGGATCATTTGAGGCCAGGAGTTCGAGACCTGCCTGGCCAACATGGTGAAAACCCTTCTCTGCTAAAAATACAAAAATTTGCCCAGTGTGGTGGCATGTGCCTGTAATCCCAACTACTTGGGAGGCTGACAGACAAGAATTGCTGTATCTGGGAGGTGGAGGTTGCAGTGAGCCAAGACCACGCCATTGCACTCCAGCCTGGGCAACAGAGCGAGACTCTGTCTCAAAAAAACAAACAAACAAAAAACAAAACAAGAATCTTCCCAAGGGAGGCCCTCCTTGCCCACTGTAACTCAATCTCTCTATTATGAGCTTACAGACAGAACCATGCACGTCACTCGTCTGTTACCTGCGTCACAGTGCATTTGTACATTTACTTTTGTGATTATTTTATTAGTATCTGTCTTTGCAACTCAAATGTAAGGCCTAGAAGGGCAGGAATGCCTCTGCTTCAGTTTCCCCCACGTCACCTTGCACTGTGCCTGACACGAGTGTGACACCGTGGCTGGACAGACATGGTGGAGTCTCTCAGCCTTGGTTCAAATCTCAGTGCTATGTGGAAAAGGAGGTGAGAGCTGGCAAGGCAGCATAGCTTTGAGGGCCATGCACAACAGTGTGCAGGGCAACTGTTGCTGTGAAAGCAGAAACAAAGCAGAAGAAAAACCTGGCAGTTGCCCACATTGCTGTCAGAAAAAGAATGTTAAAATATGAAGCCACACTAAAGGTGAGGTAGACCAATATATCCCGGTTAACGTGGAAAGAGCCCTCAAACATATTAGGCTAAATAAAAAGTTACAGACTATCAAGATGGGGTGATTCAGCTTACATAAAAACAAAATACTTCTTATTCTTTTATTATTACTATTATTATTTTGAGATGGAGTATCGCACTGTTGCCCAGGTTGGAGTGCAGTGGCATGATCTCTGCTCACTGCAACCTTCGCCTTCCAGGTTCTAGTGATTCTCCTGCCTCAGCCTCCCTAGTAGTGGTGAGTATAGGCACCTGCCACCACACCTGGCTAGTTTTTGTATTTTTAGTAGAGAGGGGATTTCACCATGTTAGCCAGGATGGTCTCGCTCTCTTGACCTCGTGATCTGCCCGCCTCGGTCTCTAATACTTTTTATTCTTAAAAACCTTCTGAGTATCAATCTTTTCACAAATGAGATATTCTGCATTATATTTCCTTCCTATCTCTTCACAAAATGTCCAACAAATAACAAATAGAAGTAAATATACTTCCTTTTCCAGATTTAGAAACCAAATTCCCCCCTGGGGAACAGGACTGTGTATGGAGGAGGTAAGGGGCAACATGGCTAGACACATTTCATTTATATGTTCACATAGTATCTACGTATCTTATTTCATTTTTCCTCTGTAGATTTCTGCTACCCAGGTATCCATATACCTGCCTAGAGAAACTTTTCACAAAAGGAACATATGTTTTTATGCGACTCATATACTTCCTGGGAAACATCGATGAACAAAACCCACATAGACGGGTCATAGAGACGAACAGTTCGAACCGCCCTGTACGGTGGCCACAGACCCAGAGCCACCTGAGGCTGCTGACCTCCCAGGTCCTGTGCCAGATGGTAAAGGGAAAGTCTAGTGACAAACCTGAATAAGGAGACAACTACCAGGTGGAAGGCTGGTCAGGGCAAGGCCCAAACACCACACTGCCTGGCTCGCAACCCCAGCCCCACTCCTACTAGCCATAGGACCTTGAGCAAGGTGGTCAGCTTCTGTGTCTCAGTTTACACGTGTAGAATATGGAGATCATGCGGTGCCTCCTGGTGTGGCTCCTGGGGGGCCTGGTGATGTGTGGCCTGCACAGCACAGGGTGCAAGAATACCCAGCCAGCCTTACCCTAGAGGGCAGAGAGCTGAACCCTACAGGAGAGATGGATGTCTAGATGGTCATGTACAAATTTTGAAAGTACTTGGCATGGATAGAAGGATAGAAACTACCTTTTTATTTTTTCAGGTTTTTTTTTAAACAATTAGTAATCAGATGAAATTAGTGGGTTTAATTCTATCTTTGCATGTAAAATATACCACTGGCCACTCACTGGCAAGTACATTTGCTGTTAATATATCTCAAAACTTCATCATCTAACTTACTACTCTTAGAAAAAGAAAACCAACAAGACAGTTAGATTATACTTGGTGAAAGAAAGTGGTATCCTTTGAAAGTCTGCATTAGAATTCAAGGCCCGTGGCCAGACCCTTTCAGGTGTCTTACCTGGGCAACTGCTACCTGTGAGGCTAGCCTGGACCTAGGACCACAGAACTAGGACAAAGTGACGCTCTCATTTAGCACTCTTTACTAACACTCATGTGGTAGCTGACAGATTAAAAAAATTTTAAGAACTGAAAAAAATCTAAAAAAACTTAAACATCAAAAATAAATCCTAAATACACAGGATAAATTCTCACATATCTTTTTCCTAAAAATGATATTTGTTCAGCATAGGCATTTGTTCAGCTTTAGGCCAGTGTTATAGATTAGGACAAATTGTCTTCCTTAGCTTCTTGGTATATATTAAAGTAAATTAAGTCTTTAAACCGTCGTCACTTGTTCACCATCACATCTATGTTTCAGCCTATGATACAGGCTTGGGTGAGGCTCCCCTTCTCTTCACCCAAGGGTCCAGTGGGGTCTGTGCAGCCTCACTCATCTCATTCGTCTCCTCTGAAGGCACAGAGGGCAGCGTGTCTACGACTCTCAGGACAGATCTTTTTAATGGACTTATCATTAAAGTCAGTGGGACGTTACCCTCTGACTTTCGAAAGCAGCACATCCCTTTCCTTTTATATAGTTGCAGCAGGATAAAACACATCAAACCAATCTGTGAAACATAGAAGTTGAAATACACTTGAAACAGATTTATTCATGCTCCAGAATGGCAAAATGCTGGAGTTCAAGACCATAGATTGTCCGCTTCAGCGGGGCAGGTCATGAACTTGCCTGCTTGAATACTATGTCTGTGCAAAGAAACGGAGGGAGCAGGTGGGACACAAGATCTGGCTAGGGTGGCAGCGTGGGTGTGGACCTGGGCAGGAAATTTGGGATGAGGATGAGGATGCAGTACAGGGTACTGGAGTTCAAAGTGGTTGCCTGGTCATTCCAGTATCTTGGGAGATGAGCATAAAGACAGGGATAGAACAGAGAAGTCTAAGTCATCCTTCACAGATCCAGAGTGGACTTCTACTTATAGGCCAGAATGGGGCACCTGTGCCCCACGTCAGATTTCCTGAGCTGAAGACACCCTGGGGCCCAAGTGGCAGGCAGGTTCCACCTAGACCCGGGACAAATCACCTCCGAGGTTGAGGATGCAAACACCACACAATACCCTTTGTCTACCTGTTTATTTTCAGTCTCCCCAAAAACTGAGAGCTTCATGAGGGTGGCAACTTCGACTATTTTATTCCTCCCATTGGTTAACACGATGCCTGGAACGTGACTCAATACATATAACCCTGCTGAGGATGAATGAGATTCCCTGCGAGGCTCCTGGAGGATAAATGGAGGAGGAGAAGGGCAAAGAAAGGAGGAAAAAGCAGCCAGGAAACCTCTACTGAAAGCAAAACGAAGCAGATATTGCAGGACAAACAGCACAGCATTAGCTTCTCTTCCTTTATGTTATCATAAGTTCAGTGCTTTCCTGCCTCTTTTTTGTGTCTCCCGATTGATTATACTATGGGCAACAATGGTGATTCTGACAAGAAAGTCACAGCATCACATCTTTGGAAATAAAATAAAACATCAGGATTTGAGCCATAACAGAATTTACCCATATTTAAGTAACTTGTAAGAATTAAATATTTTTAATCAAGAAAAAAAAAGTGACTTACTTTAGAAGGCTTTTAATGTCTAAATCCATTGAGAAGCTATGGTTTATTTTGTTTAGGTTTTGGAAATGAGGAAGTCCATGAATTACAACGAGAACAAAGAAAGGTTTGAAACAAAGGTAAACTTATCTAATTATAAGGGCTGTCTGACTACAACCTTAACTGTAGCTGAGTCTGGGGGGGGTTATTAATAGTACATTGTTAAATACAACTCTTGGGGTAGCAAGATTTGCGACACACTGCGTGAAAAACAACGGGCTATGAAATGCACATAGAGCGCTGTTCTCCCTCCAACAGAGAGGCAGGCTGACAGACGCATACCCGTGTACACCCACAGTGCTATATGCAAAGAGGGTCATCAGAGCAGTCACAGAACTTGGGGGCAGGGGAAGATGACAGATTATTTTACTTTTTTCATGGCACTTTTCTGCTATGATTCAAGATTTTATAATAAACATGTATTAGCTTTGCAAAGACAAGAAAGCGATCAAAGTTACAATTTAATCATAGTGATTTTACAGCTGTAGTATGTATTTTTGAGTAGAGTATAATAGTGGTCCCCAAGTAGGAACTATGATGCTTTCTAAAAATAAAGATTCCTGGTTATTCTCTATTTGGGCAATTCAAAATGTGGGTTAGACATTGATATATCTGAAAAGTCCTTCAGGTAATTCTGATTTGGAAGTCAGCTTAGCAACAAATAAGTGCAAGAGAAAAGAGAAAAGAGAAAAGAGTACTATCAGTAGTATGACATTCATAATAGGTCACTTTAGCTTAAAAATATTTAAAATGAACTCAAGTTTAGCTTGAGTAATGTCTCCATTATTTCAAAATAAATGGGATATATGAGATTCTTGAGGAGGGAGGGTGGGGAGTAAGGGTTGAAAAACAACTTACTGGATACTATGTTTGCCACTTGGATGATGGGATTCCTAGAAGCCCAAACCTCAGCATCATGCAATATACCCAAATAGCAAACCTGCACATGTGCCCTCTGAAGCTAAAGTAAACAATAAAATAAAATAAATAAAAATAAAAATTCAGGACCATACTCATATAAAAAAGAAATTTTTGAATATATTCAGCAATTATAAACATATTCACACCCCTCCTCTCTACACTGAACAATATTATGGGTTTATGAGGGAATTTCCTTTAGTGGTACAATAATGGCACAGGAAAAAAAAATAGTTAAATTAGAATAAGAACTGAAAACATCAAAGGCAGCTAGCTCCTAAGGTGAGTCACAGACCAGTGTAATTAAAACGCCCCAAAATGCTACTCATCTTCATCTTAAACTTGGACCATTATAATTAAAAGAAGAGGTTTCCTTTGACTTCCACTTTTTCTTTTTTAAGGTATTTCTTTTTTTCATGTATTAAAAAGCTAAATATTTTAAAGGACCCAAGAGCTGAGAATTATCTTAGAAACATTGCCAGCATTGATGAAGGAAAAGTGGGTTCTAAACTATTAACCTGGGGAAAGCCTGATGCAGATTCATCTTCCTTCAGAGACCCTCGGCCTGTATGATTCAACTGAATGTCATGAGAAATCAGGGGTGGAAAGAGTTCACAAAACGATTTTACTCTTCTAAGACACACGAACAGCAGAAAATGCTATTAACTCTGGCAGAAGTACAGCCGCCCAAGACAAGTGGCTTTCTGGCACTGGCTCATTTGGTCCATGGAGTCTGGTTCAGGCTCTTTTCCTTTTTTGCCCCTCAGTCTCGGGATGGACAGCTCGTCTACTTCCAGAGGAATACAGGCTTCCAGTGAGGCTCTGACATGCATGATCTGCAGAGGTCGCTGCCCTCTGTGTTAGGCTCGGCAGAAGCCACTCTGCCCATCGAAGTTGCCTCCAGCAATTGCCATGCTTTCTCTGGCCTGGTTTAAGCAGACTGTGTTAATTTAACAAACAATACCCAAAATAAAAAAGATGGGGGCACATTTGGCGAAAGACAGAATCATTCTCAACTCTCACTTTTTCCTCCTTGGTGATTGCTCAGAGTAAAACATCTGACATAGCTTTCAAATCTCCAGAAGGGCAAAGATTTCTGTTTGTTTTGTTCATGGCTATATTTGCAATGTTGAGAACAGTGTCTGACATGTAGTAAACTAAACTAAATTTGGCTTGAGTATGCCTCCATACTTGAGTCCTTTCCTAACCAACTGCAATCGAACTTACCAGTAAATTAACTGAAAGCCTAACTCAGGAGCGTCATAGTATGTAGCCAGTCAGACATAAGCAGAGAAGGAGAGGAGCCCCCCACCCCAACTAAGAACGTCAGTCAACCATCAGGTGATGGTCAGGAAGTAGTTAAATGTCTCACTGAATTAATAATTGGTCATAACTGGCACAAGGGAATGGCAGTCTCCCAGTAGACAGAAAAAACCTGAAACTGGTGATCAGCAGATTCCTAATAAGATCTCAGGAGTTGGGCAAGTGGGCTCAAGCATGTGCACTAAGAGGCAAAATGGCAGAGTTTAACTGGTATATGACCTTCCTCTAGGAATAATGAACTGGTAAGGGAAGAAAGCCTCAAGGGAGCATGCATACAACTGTCGTAAACACACTGTACCTGCAGCCCCTCCCAAGTGCTGGCAGGCCACTGCGCATTCGAACAGCCCACTCGAAGGGAAGAATCGGGGAGAAGTAATGCGAGACCCGGAAGCATGCCAATGTATAAAACCCCCAGTCAAAGGTCACACCATGTACTTGACTCTCTCAAGTTGCCCGCTTGACCCTTTTCCAAGTGTACTCTATTTCCTTTTGTTTCTGCTCTAAAGCTTTTTAATACACTTTCACTTGTGCTCTAAAACTTGCCACAGTCACTCCCTTTGTCTTATGCTCCTTGGTCAAATGCTTTCTTCTGAGGAGGCAAGAACTGAGGTTGCTGCAGATCCTTACAGATTCGCCACTGCTAACAAACTTTGGTGCCGCATGACTTGGATATATTCTCTAGTGGTAACATACTTGGATGCTGCATGGCTCTGATACATTCCCCAGTGGTAAGAAACCTCTACATCTTGCCTTCTTTGGCTGCAGGTACTCAACCTCCATACATGTTTTTTTTTTTTCCTCCTCCCTTTCACTCTCCTGATTACTAACCAACCCCTAGAACAATTCCTCTTGGCCACAGTGGTTCTGCTCTTCCAAGCTGATTTTTCAGGTCACCCCAAAAGGTGGCTCACATTAGCAGCCACAGTATGTAGATAACCTAAACATTTGCTTTCCTTACACAGGACTCATACAGCAAACTGTAGTACAAACCATTACTTCCTAACAGAAGGAAAATGACTTTTGTCTAATTCAAAGGTTATAAAGGTAAAGAGGTATTTTTGGTAAGGAAGGTTATAAAGAAAAGAGATTTTATATGAGAAAGGATCTTGTATGGTAAATTCTTGTCCTAAAGTAAAATGACTGGTTGTTTAAAAAGAGGGATATTTAGGCCGGGTGCAGTGGCTCACGCCTGTAATCTCAGCACTTTGGGAGGCCAAGACAGACAGATCATGAGGTCAAGAGATCGAGACCATCCTGGCCAACATGGTGAAACCCTGTCTCTACTAAAAGTACAAAAATTAGCCAGGTGTGGTAGCAGATGCCTGTAGCCCCAGCTACTCGGGAGGCTGAGGCAGGAAAGTTGCTTGAACCTGGGAGGCAGAGGTTGCAGTGAGCTGAGATTGTGCCACTACACTCCAGCCTGGCGACGGAGCAAAGCTCTGTCTCAAAAAAAAAAAAAAAAAAAAAAAAAAAGGGATATTTAGGACAAGTCAGAAAGTCCAAGAATGGTATGTCATGAATATCAAGCGGAACAGGAGTTAAGTGTATGGACTGATCTAACAGAAGACTGAAATAATCCTTCCATTTTAGAGCTTTTAACAATTTAGTAAAGTATACTCCCACAAACAAAATTTGGAGCATATTTGTTTCTCTGTACCTGATTTCTCCAGAATTTGGAAACTATTTGTGTGTATACTTAACTTGTGGCAAGAAAAAGTTAACTTACATTATTTACATAAGTGCAGTAAGAATCTGTTTTCTTTTGCAACAGGACACAATTGGAGAAATTGGTTATTTTACCAAGGCTTTGAATGGAATGGCATGCTTTCCTTTAAGGAATCAAATTCGACTTACAGAGACAATAAAAGTCCCTTGGGAAAGCTGGCCTCATACCTTCTGTACACAGTCCCCGTACAGTGTTCCTGACCTGTGATAAATAAAGAATATCATTTTCTGACAGGCCTAGGAGCACCAAGTTATCATGGGACCTTAAGAGGAGAGGAATGTACCCAACTCACACAGGTATTTGATGGTACAAACCCACAGCTGGGCTTATGGCTTTAAAACATTTTATCTGACATCCTAATGGAACAAAGTTCCATCAAAGCCAATTTTATTATTTAGTTTATTATTATTTTTGAGACAGAGTCTTGCTCTGTTGTCCAGGCTGGAGTGCAGTGGCATGACCTCAGCTCACTGCAACCTCCACCTCCCAGGTTCAAGCGATTCTCCTGTCTTAGTTTCCCGAGTAGCTGGGATTACAGGCACACACCACCCCACCCAGCTAGTTTTTTTGTATTTTTAGTAGCGACGAGGTTTCAACATGCTGGTCAGGCTCGTCTCGAACTCCTGATCTCAATGAATCCACCCGCCTCGGCCTCCCAAAGTGCTGGGATTACAGGCGTGAGCCACTGTGCCCAGCCCGTCAAAGCTAGTTTTAAAAGGAGCCTATATGGCAAATAATTATTCTTGCTGTGATTTATGCAAATAATCAGGCCAAGTATAACAAGACTAAAGCTTATTTTGCAAACAAATCAGTCCTATAATGATTTGTTTTTTATGAAAATGGAGACTGGGGGAGAAAAATTATGTTTCAAGAACGATGGCACACCTGTTACTAGATTCTAGTCTCATCAGTTCTTTTTGAGTTTTTGTCTGCAAATTTAGACTAACCTTGCTTATTCCTGTGAACAAACCAATGATCTCTGGCTACAGCTCCCAAGAAACAAGAGGATGGGTAATGTAAAAATTTGGATTAATATTCACTAGAATCAGCTAGCAACTCCATGCACCCAACATCTGAAACTGGTGATCAGCAGCTTCCCAATAAGATCTCAGGAGTGGGGCGAGTGGGCGCAAGCATGCACACTAAGAGGCAAAGTGGCAGAGTTTAACTGGTATATGATCTTCTAGAAACATTCAACTGCTAAGGGAAAAATGTCTCAAGTGAGCATGTGCACTACTCCAGTAAACACACTGTGAATACAGCCCCTCCCAAGTGCTGGTAGACCACTATGCATACAAACAGCCCATCCCAAGGGAAGAATCAGGGGAGAAGAGACACAAGACCCTGGAAGCATACAAAATATACATCCCCAGGTCTAAGGTCAAACCGTGCACTTGACCCTTTCAAGTTGCCCGCTTGGCCCTTTTCCAAATGTACTCTATTTACTTTCCTCCCTGCTCCAAAGCTTTTCAATAAGCTTTCATTCCTGCTCTAAAACTTGCCTCATTCTCTCATTCAGCCTTATGCCCCTGGGTTGAATTCTTTCTTCTGAGGAGGCAAGAATTGAGGTTGCTCCCGATCCTTACTGATTTGCTGCTGCTAAGAGCCGTATACTTTTGTATCAAGTACAACAAGCTTTAGCCAATCATAGCAGCTGAGCTTCAGTCAATCACAGGAACCAACTAATCAGATCACTTTCAAGTAAGGGAAACACCACTGTAACCAGCCTCGCTTTTCTGTACCTGCCTTCTGTCCCACATTTGAAGGGGAGCTCCATGAACCTCTTCTGGTTCTGAGGGCTGCCAGATCGGTGAATCATTCTTTGCTCAATTAAACACTACTAAATTTAATTTGTCTAAAGTTTTTATTTTAACAGTAGGTTCTCAAAAATGTGTTGAATGAATAAACAAAGAGGTATAGAAACTGTAAAGAATTACGAAAGAGGCCGGGCGCGGTGGCTCAAGCCTGTAATCCCAGCACTTTGGGAGGCCAAGGCGGGCGGATCACGAGGTCAGGAGATCGAGACCATCCTGGCTAACGTGGTGAAACCCCGTCTCTACTAAAAAAATAAAAAAACTAGCCAGGCAAGGTGGCGGGCGCCTGTAGTCCCAGCTACTCAGGAGGCTGAGGCAGGAGAATGGCGTAAACCCAGGAGGCGGAGCTGGCAGTGAGCTGAGATCCGGCCACTGCACTCCAGCCCGGGCAACAGAGCGAGACTCCGTGTCAAAAAAATAAAAAAGAATTACTAAAGAAACTACTTTATTGGTTGAATGATTGGTTGAGAAAGTGTACACTGTGATTCTAAGAATGTGCTTCTCATACTTTTATAAAGGTTAAAAAATACTTAAGTCATTTAGCTTGCTCCAAAAGGTATCAGTATTTGAACAAGTAATAAGAAAACACATTCCCTCAGAAAGGCAGGAGAAAATGGTGTTGATACAAAAAATATGAAAAGAGTAAAAACATAATTAAGAAATCAGTGCACAGTTTTTAAAAGGGCAGGAAAAAGGAGGGTCAAAAGAAAAGACAGAAAAGAAGCAGATGTATTTCTGCTCAATCTGATCCACAAATAATTAGAACTAAACTGTCAACAGGGCTTTCAAGCCAGAGTGAAGGATATTAGTAATCAACTCTGCTTGAGACTGGAGTCCTGACAGAGTGGCAGCCTTTTATTACTGAGGTTGACTTCCCTTTTGGAAGGTCACTGACCTTGATCTTTTTCCCTGACTGGCCTTCTGTGCTTTGCTAATCAGAGCAAAATCCTACTTCAGTACCAACAGGGTGCGCCCTGAGTTAATCTTCCCGTGACCTTTCTTCCAGACTGTCCTGCAAGTCATGTGGACGATCAAAAAACATCACAAATTGCCATCCTGTTGGGAATGATGTGCACTTTGGTTCTCTTTATTAATAGAGAATGCTCTTTTGGGTTAAGCTTAATAGTTGATAGCAATGTTCTATAATGGGAGTACTGAATCCTACGTGTGTGTGTGTGTGTGTATATATATATATATATATTTTCACCCAGGGACATTGTGAATAAAGAAAATCACATTGTCTGTGTTTATATTTGATGAATAATTAAGGGAATGAGAGATGTGGAAAGGACTTAAGAAGTCACCAGATCCAACTCCCTGCCTTCAGGCACATCCCTCTGAAATCACTGGTGATAGATGGCTATTCGGCCTATTTTTTGAGATTGCAGTAGATAGAGATTACACAGCCTCCCTTGTTAGCTTGTTTCCAAAAATAACTTCGATATTATGTCTAACTGTACTCTCTCTCTCTCTATTATACTGCCATACAACAAGCAATTCATTAATCGCTCCAAATACTGGATGAATTTTCCCTCAGGAAACTATTAACAATATAAGCTCATAAATTTTTAAATTTCCCAATTTGACATTAGATGGACTAAATCTTTAATTTTTAATACTTTGTGAATATTGCTTCTCTCAATTAGCAATGCGAAGCCTTTAACTCTTAAAATGCTGCTTTCTGAACCACTTTTTAGTCATAAGAAGACCACATGCTTGTTCTTTAGGCTTCAGCGTCTAAGGAATGAGAAGCAAGTCAGAAAATGTAGCAGCATGGGGCAGACAGTTCATAAATAAATCTGCTTTACATTTTCAGTGAGAAAACCTAATTCTCTGCCTGTGAGACAATTCTCATGCTAAAATATGTAATGTTTCAAGGCAGAAATCCTTGTTATAATTCTAAACTATGTGCAACCAACAAAATTACCTTCAAGATGCCTATTGGACTCAGCACACTAAGCCAGGCCACCCTGCTTCAGGCTATTTCCCTCATATAAGCAGTATATAACCAGCTAGAGTTCATTAGCTTTAAACATTTGGCCTAAGGGATTCATAGGTGAAGACTTTAAAACAAGAAAATTATATACTGTTGAATTAAACTCCCATTTAAACGCTGAAAGTTGGGAAGTGGGTATTTCTAAGTTGCCGGTGTGATTATACAATAGCAATGATATATTAAAAAACAGTACCTTCTGGAAATAAAACAAAAATAAAAACAAAGTAATTATACACTGAAGCTTCTATAGGAATTTTGGAGTCTTTTTGTCTAAAACTTCAAATATACAGATTTTACCTCTAATTTCCTCAAGGGGTGAATATGTATTCACTCCAGTTGTAGAAGTCTTACTTAAGCACAAACATCACTTCCTTATTTTAGACTACTGCAGGTCACCGAAAAGTTGAATAATAATATTACAAATTAATTTTTCTTGACTATGGCATAAGAACCATAATTAGCAGCAAATCCTTTTGCTCTATTTGCATGTGCTGAATTTTCCTTAATTAGTCTGCAGTCTAATTACGAAGCTCAATCTAGAGAAGAACTCACAAAAGCCAGTGATGCAGAAAGCAGAAGACAGCATATTCCAGCTCCTAGATTTAGTGCTCCAGAATCCTGTAGTAAACCAGTTGGAACAGACTCTATTTGTGAGGGCATTAGCATGTAAACAGTGTCAGCGAGAAGACACATGGCAGCAAGCGGCCATGCTAATGGAAAGTGATATTGAGTTTACTAATTCAGATAAGGGTGCACAGATTGCCTTTTCTCCAAAGCACAGGGACTGTCAGAGAGACAAATGCGTGGACCATGTTGCAATTAATTTGATTCTTGTTCTTTTAAGGCTCTACTTGTAGATTTAATTAAAGCTTTCACACACTGGGCACATGCAGGAAGTATCTGAGTTTAATGGCTTCTTTTGAATGAAAGCAGCAATGGAGGTTATGATTCAAACAGTAATAGGCAGTCATACAACAAAGATTTTTTTTTTTTTTAAAGTATGTGCATTCTTACTCAGGTAGCAAGGCATATTTTCATTTTAATAAGAGACAGCAAATTGCACTTTCTCCATAGATTTCCCTCTCCTCTTACTGCATGACTATTTTTGAGCTCGATAATCCTCCACACTTGCTCAGTATTGTGCTTACACTGCTTGGTTGATAATTCTTTCATCAAATCAACTATAATATATTACAATTCTTATGCTGAAAAACCTCAAACCCATATATCTTTGCTCTGATCTTTTGGTTTTAAACTGCCTTTGCAAAAATTATAACAGTGAGGAAATTATGACTCTGAAAGAGATCTGAGCTAACCAACCCCCATACTGCCTTTTACCTGTAAACTGTCCTTAATTATTCCTAGACTTAGGCCAAGTTCATAGTTTAAATGATAATAACCCTTCTTCAAAACTAAACCACCTTTGTAAAGCTAATGAAAGACCACCAGGTCAGGAGGATGAAGAGCCAGAATTCTGCTAAAGTGTAGAGAAAAATGGTAACCAGCCATTATTCTGGAGGTGACAAGATTTGCAACTTCCCTTTACTTCTGCGGATAACACCACTATTGTAAAATCTAAGAATGGCCTTTTTTTTTTTTCTGAGACAGAGTCTCGCTCTGTCGCCCAGGCTGGAGTGCAGTGGCTTGATCTCAGCTCACTGCAACCTCTGCTTCCCGGGTTCAAGAGATTCTCCTGCCTCAGCTTCCCGAGTAGCTGGGATTATGGGTGCCCGCCACCACACCAGGCTAATTTTTGTATTTTTAATAGAGATGGGGTTTCGCCATGTCGGCCAGGCTGGTCTTGAACTCCTGACCTCAAGTGATCCACCCACCTCGGCCTCCCAGAGTGCTGGGATTACAGGGGTGAGCCACTGCATCCAGCGTAAGATTGGCCTTTTGAGATGTCTTTTGAAGTTTTTGCGTTTCTAGCAACCCATGCTCCACCCAGATCCACCAACAGATCCTGTGGCCCTACCCAGAAGCAGACTCTCGGGCCTGCCAAGCTATCCTTGAAATACCCCGGCCTCTAAATTTTTGGAGAGATCGATTTGAATAACTCTGTCTCCTACATGGTGTAGTCGACCTCATGTCAATTGTGCTCTTTCTTTATCGTAATGCCACAGTCTCAGTGAATTGGTTTTATCCATGCAGCAGGCAGCAAAAACCCACTGGGCAGTTACAAGTTTACTTCCAAAGTCATATTTCATCTTTTATTTGTTTTATAAATGGACTCATATTCTTTGCCTGAAAGCAGTGCTTCTCTGCCCTGGCCCGATTCTGACACTCAGTACAAGCACTTGAATGAAATAAGCAAAACAGATGCTCTGCTGGTTTTCTCAAGTGTTAAGAAATGTTATGAAAATAACAATTATTCATATGCTAATACTCCAACAGCATATATATATCATTACCATTATATCTGAAAATATCAACATAATTGCCACCACCTTCTTGAAGTTTTCCAAATTCTTCCAACTGAAACCCAGTTTTCCCTGAGCTTGCGAAGCCTTTACCCATACATCCTATGGTGTCTTATCATTTTCAATCTAAAACTGTCTAGGTACATGGTTAATGGTTCCACTTAGACTACAATACTCGGCACCTAGCTTAGGGCTTTGACTAAGCAGTCATCTCAAGTATTCTTTGAATGAATCAATGTGTCTCTCTACTACTCCTAATCCCTGAACTGAGTACAGTTCCTTATTAAGAATGATGAAAACTTAAATAAATACTAGAAAAATGCATGTGCTTGTGTGGGTATGTAAGTAAACATACATACATACACACAATGAACCTTGTTTCATGCATCATCATACTCTGGTACAATTAATTACAGTGGTAGGTGAGTCAGTTCATCTGGGACCCTTTCAAGACCAAACCGTGGTGTTTGCTGGTGAGATGGTCCTAAAACAACGGCAGAATCAGGACCACAAATTTCGGTTTCTCTGCAATTTTCTTTCTGCTTCAAATGGGCTGAGGTTGTTTTTTTTTTTTTTCTTGTGTTTACACCAACATTCTGTGGTTAAGAACCTTCCTCACAATTAGGACACAAGGAATGCTGGCAGCTGGCCCAGTCCTCTGGAGCAGTGGTTGTTAAACATCAGTGAGGATCCCTATCACTGCGGGAATTTGTACAATTCCTCCATCCTGCATTCTGATTCAGTATGTCTAGGGGCATGACCGAGAAGTATGCACTGTTGTAAGTACCCCAGATGATTCTGAGACAGAGGTTCCTTAGACTATTGAGGAACACAGCCCTGGGTCTTGAAACAGTGCCTTCCTGCACAAAGATAAATTTCCCAGCACATTGAAGACACAGCTACTAACAGACTATGAATTGCAGCAAGACCATAAAACAAGGCTGGGATCATCTATGCCCTGAAGGAGTTGCAGGGAATAGGTTAGTCAGTAAAGTTTAAAAAAAAAAAAAAAAAAAAGGTCAAGACTTGAAACGTTATTCAGGAATAGTACTTTATTTGTATCTTTGCCACCTTTCACCTCCCGCCATAATGGTGAGGCCTCCCCAGCCACATGGGACTCTGAGCCCATTAAACCTCTTTCTTTTGTAAATGGCTCAGTATCGGGTATGTCTTTATATTGCTGGAAACAAGAATACAGCAAAAGCAAGTGTAGATGGTCCCTGACTTATGATGGTTTGGCTTATGATTTTCCAACTTTACAATGGTGCTAAAGCTGTCCGCGTTCAGCAGAAACTGTACTTCGAGTATCCATACAACCATTCTATTTTTCACTTTCGGCACAGTATTCAATAATATAATGAGATATTCCACACTTTATTATAAAATAAGTTTTGTGTTAGATGATTTTCCCCAACACTTGGTATAACCTAAGGGTTCTGAGCACGTTTAAGGGAGGCTAGGCGAACCTCTGGAGTTGGGTAGGGTAGGTGCAATAACTGCATTTTTTACTTATGATGGGTTGACTGGCCCATAACCCTGTCAGAAGTCCAGGAGCATCTGTATAGGGCTATTCAAAGGATTACCACCGGACAACAAGAAAGACTCAGAGAAACCTCAGGACCTATTTAGCTTTCTCCAGATTCAGACAATTTTTCTGGATCTCCGTCCTAGACCCAGCCTCCCATTTTAAATGAACACAGGACATGGACACAGAAACAAACACATTTACCCCCAGACTGCCATGTTTTCTCTTGGTTGTGATTCTCTTTCACTAAAGACACAACTTTTTCCCCTACTCACAGAGGTCTGAGCTGTTTACAGAGTGACAGTTCCTCATTTCTCATAGTCCCACATCTATGGCAGACCAGTGGCATCTGGTTCAATATTTCATTAAATCCTCCTGAAAACTAACAGTTCAATCTATTAAAAAACTACAGTCCCTGAGCAACATAAATTACCTAGCAGGCTGTGGTTGCAGCATGCCACACAGCCCATTTGCTGCTGAGACATTTATAGCTGTAGAGTTTCTGCACATTCTGGATGCAAGAAGCATAACCTTTACAAGCCTTCCTCAGACAGTAAACAGTGAAACTTTTTAAAAGGAAAGTTCTCTAGCAGAAAAAGGTTATTTAGGTCCAGAATGAATGAGTTTTGTGTCTTGCCTTAATTATCCATGAATCTAATGTAGAATCTTTCCTTGGGAATATTTCAGTTTTTAGCCACTCCTATAGCCCGAGGGTCTTACCCGCGTCTCTCAGTCCTCAGCAAAATGACTGAAGAACATTCACACACAGGCCCCATCGGAAGACTGTGCTCCACAGAAAATTTAGAAGTAATTTATTTTTGCTGCAGGGCATCTGCAAGTTAGGTGGCAGAAGTAAGTATGGATGAATAGTTTTATTTTGGACTACTTTTGACAGTCGGTGGTCAGTCTTTGCCATCTTCAAATGTGGTTGTCACTTCAAAAGTAATAGAAGCCGGTCACCTTTGATGGCTATCAGGAGTTATGGAGAGGCTATAATCTCATGGCCTTCTACCCACTTACAATAATAATGCCAGGGCCAGACAAAATTAAAGTGCCTGGACTGGCTCGGAGACTGATTCTTCAGGAATCTCCCTGCAATGTGCTCCCTTAATGAGTTTCTCCTCCTACCCCAGGCCATTAGTCTTAACATTTATTTGCAAGAATACACAGAAAGGTAGGAAAATCTTTGTGTATTTCTTTTAAAAGCCCCAAAGAGATTACCTATAGGCCCAAGACTGCCTATATATAATTTAGGGATGCTTTTTCTTTTTTTTTCCTTGAGCGAGTGCAATGTTAAACGCTTGTTGCACAGAGAGAATGGTAAAATGAAGCTTTAATAACAACAAATGCTCAGCTCATTTACGAATTTACTGCTTGATAGTTCGAAGGAGCAAAGACTGTAACTGACTATAATTGTGCAGCTAGCACAGCCATCAGTCACACCAGGACCTTTTCTGGGCTGAGCACTTTCTTTAGATTTCTGGAGCCTCTCACAGATTAAGACTTCTCTCTTAAAGGAGCTCACCTAGCTGTACTAGAAAAACACGGATGTCCTCAAATTCATTGTGTGGTCCTTGTATTGTCACTGACATTAGCATAGCTGACATCACTCTGTTACACAGTAATCAAAAAAGTCACATTAAAGAAATGAGTGCAGAAACTATAAATTAGGATCCACAGCTGTCTTACCCTCACCCAACAGAAGCGCTGAACCTATCTGGGTTTCTGTTTTTTCATCTATAAAATGAGAGGTTAGCAAGAGATGAACTCCAAGACTCTTTCTAGCTCTTTAAATTCTTTGCCTTATTTAGTTTGAACAAACACGTGCATCAAATGCATTCCAAAAGACAGGAGTGTAAAGTGAATACTTGCATACTAAATCATGTTTCCAAATTACTTACACTGTTGTTTAAGAAATGAGTACTTACAGAAGAAAAAATGGACCCAACATTAAGAAAAAATAACATTTCAGAAAATTTGTATCCATTGAGCATATATGAATATGTATGCTTGGTAGTTAAAAAATAGTCTCATCAGCAATCAATCCATGTGATTCCTGAAGACTAAATAAAAGTACAGGCATACACCATGCTAAATTCTTGCCTTGGGTGAAATTCCTACCAATTCTATGAATTATATGGAATCTCATAATAGCCATCAATTAGACAAGTAAGGCTTTTTTCTTCCTTGTTATGGATAATGTTGTTCCCATGTCTAAATCACTGCTATCCGAAAAGGCTGCACGGAAGTACACTTTGTGAAGTGTTCAGAGAATGGACTCAGCAATGGGGGAAGTAGACCTATTACTTTTACACTTATAATTTGTATTTTCCTTCACCCCCACAACTGCTGCCAGAAAAAGAAAAAGGTTTTGTCTTACTAATTTGATAGCATTTTTTTTTGCCCAAATCAACATGGTATTTTTGAAGATGTAACTTTTTGGGCAGCCATTTGTTAACATGTGTCTGTGATATACAGCAATAGGACCTTTTAAATTCACTTTTCGAGGGGAAGAGAAAGAAAATGAATATACAATGGTTGGAGAAAATAGGACTCGGGTCTCTTCTTGCTAGCTGTGGTGTTTCTCATTGTGATACATCGATGACATTTATCCTTTTCCACCTTCATTTTCCTTCCATTCACTCACAAGATGTCTTTATCTAAGGAAACTATCTCCTAGGAGTTTGATAAGATATTTATAGAGAAATTTAATTCCAAAGTCAAACAGGAAGGCAATATAGTTAACTTCTTCCACTGAGTCTAGGCAGAGCTTATATGCATAATATTATAGTGAATCTGGATTATGGGTGAGCAAATATTTGTCTTCATAAACTATCTACCATGGCATGCAGTCTGTACTGTAAGTGAAGGTGTGAACACACCATAATAAGGCCCAGTGAGAGGCATTCCATTGCAGTGATGCTTGTCACTATGTAGGTTTGAGATGGCTAAATCCTGCTCCATACAATTTATAGTAAGAAGGGAGTACATGGTCCATAAATCAGCTTTGTTCCACAAAATTCAGCACTTTTTTACTATCGAAACAATTTGTGATTATCTATTGTTTTAGTTGGATCTCTTTTCTCCTCTAGTAACACAAATAATTCAGTGTTCATTCCACTTACAAACAGAACTTTAGAAAAGTTATTTTAAGAAAAATGAATATGGAACTAACTTATTTTTCTCACAAATGAAGAAACAGTCTACAAATTACCAAATTTAGCAAATTTGCTAGTGAGAGAAAAAAATTAAAATTAGGAGTATCATAGGCTCCAAATGTAGTCTATGCACTTATTTTTGCTAACTTTAATTTTACATATTTATGATGATATTCCAAAGCATATTTTGTAAGAATTACAAACGATGTTATAAGGTCCTGCCAGTTTCCCATTACTTGGTTTGGCTATAAAGTGGTCTGGAGCTGCAAGGTTTAATGTGAAAACCAAACGGTTTGGTATAAAACGAAGATTAGCTGTGACTAAAAATGAAAATATGTCCTTGTCAAATTTATGTAAAAATACTTAACAACTTTCAGGAACTACTTTTCAGACAAATACTGTTGTAAAGTAAAATAATGTTGAAATACATGAAAAAAGGCATACTAATGCCAGTAAATATTTTTAACTGAGTGCTAGAAACATACCAGCATTGTCCAGGGTTTAGAAGCAGACACCATTTCCTGCTTAACAGAAGATAATGCTAATGAGAAATACAACTGGGAATACACAAGCAAGGGCAGAAAGCTGGGATGAAAACAAGTTTAGAGCTCTAATGCCAGCCAAAATGGCAAGGTGCAACAAATCACCATAAAGGTTTAACATGCCACTTCGCAACATCGCTGGAAGGTAATACTTAGTATCAGGTGCCACACTACGTCATCAGGGGCAAAGAACAGGAGCTGCTGTATAACTTTCATCTTACCCACCTGCTCCCATATCAGAATCACATACCAACCCTGTCTGGTTCTGAAGGCAGGGTTCACAAGCCCACAATGAGAGCCTATATTTCACTTGCTAAAGTGCAATTCCTCCTGCTGCATGGCATCTTTCCAGTCCAGAGTTGAGAATTCTTGCCTTTGGACCACAGATGCCTCCAAGAACACAAGCAAGGGACTCCTCATTAGTCTTCAGAGGTACAACTACAATGGAAAGGGCGCCGGAGTCTGCTCCATCCACAGACGGGCAGCCTTATTTGCTTCTCTCAGAATCTAACAAGTGACAATGGAAGAAGTAATAAGAACACAGAAGAAATTTCAAGTCCCAGTCTTTGCTGTGCATTGGAAATGATGTTAACTGTGACTCCTGAGTCACCAAGGTGAGTCGAACCGATAAGGGTGATGCTGCGAAGTGTGGAGCCTGGCCCCCTGTGACAATGAAGTGTACACAAAGCAACAACAGGCTTTGTTTGTGGGAGTCTCTGGACTAATGCCATGTGGTACTGGAAAGGAGGAGGGAAGGAGTCACTGCATGTGGGTAAGAGAGGCTGCTGCACCAGTGTGGATTTTACAACATGCACACATACCATGGGGACTTGAAAACTATCTGTGCATGAAGGTGACCATTCATTTGTGGCATATTTCAAGCCTACTTAGATGCTGCATATGCCAAAGGAGCCAGAGGCACCCAGGTCTCCTCTCTGCTTCCTGACCTTAAGTGAGCAGAGTCTGTGTCCAAGAGTAGCTTAGAACCTGCACACCTGGCTCTGCAGGGGGCTTCTTTTATTAACTGGGTGAAAGGAGAGATACGAGTATCATAACAATTCAAGTCACAGAATTTTCAGCTGCTTTCTTTCCAGCTCAATAGGTAAATATTGTGTCCAGCTTTGTCTAGGTCTAGTTTATTTCAACCAAAGAATCACAATGGCTCGGAGTGGCAGCTCTGGAGACCAGCGGCCTGGCTTTACCCCTTGGTTCAGTTGCTTACTGACTATGCAACTTTAAGCAACTTAGTTGCTCAGTCTTGGTTTCCCTGAGTGTAAGTAAAACAGGACAACAGGATATGTGCTACAGTCATTAGAAAGCCAAACAGTAATAATACTCATAAAAAACTTACAGCTGGGCTCAGTATGAGGCAGATGCTTAACACTTAATATATATTAGCTGTCATCATCATCACCAAATAAGTAATAAATAATACAAGTGGCAAGACATTCGTTCATGGATGTGTTCTTATTAATTTAGATTATGCAAGGTAAATCTGGTTTTTATTTTTCATTTGGTCATTACTATCTCTTCTGGTTAATAAACTTGTTTGAAGGAAGGAAGGGCTCCGTAATAGGTTTCTTACAGATGTCACACATAATAAACATAAACATATGTGGTCCTCACATGGGGAGAGAAGCAAAATTCTACACTCTGGGCTTGGTCTTCTCCAAGGTAACTTCAATTACAGAAAAGAGGCTGCAGCCCAGGGAAATGGGCTTGCAGGGAGAAGTGGGAAGCAAGAGTATGACTTGTTCCTTGCCTCGGTAATGACATAAAGCGAATAGGTTGGAGTCGGCCAAGCCGCTTCTCGGAGCTGGGAGGAGAAACCATACAGTAGGCAGGGCACCAAGGCACTCCTATAGGTAGAATCTGCTGTTTGTTCACTCATTTCTGCAGTGGATCAACAAACATTTATCACGTGCTTAGTCTGCTTTAGGAATGGGAGAGAGAAACATGATCAAGCCATGGCTCCTGCCCTCTGTGTGTTTCTAGTTCACAGACAGCCACAAATATACTTTGAATCGAAAGGCTTCTTAGAAACTAGAAGATAAGTCAAGATGCATAATGAGAGCTTCATTCAACTGAGAGGGACCAGAGCCCTAAGTGTTAGGTAGCAACTACTGAATTTCTTTTCTTACATTTAAAAAAATCAAGTCCATAAGTGGGGAACTGCACAATTCTGAGATGTGCACGTGGGGAGCTGTGTGGATTTGATCTGAAGCACTATAGGCTTCCAGAATGCTGGGCACATTCCTATTTTGTCCATGGATAATTTGCGCCACCCTCACTGTTACTAGTAAAGAAGACAAAAATTGATAGCCGTGGAAGCGACTGGCCTAACACTACCCATATTTCACTCTCTAGTGCCTAAAAATAATGCAGCAGAACATATTGCTTTCTTCACTTGAGACTGCAAGAATCCGGGCATCACGTGTGATGTGGGCACATGTGTTTTGGCTGGTACACGCTGCTGGACACCCTGCCTAGCTCTGGGGTATTGTGGTAACAATTCAGGAGGTGCTTTTTCAAGGCGGTTTGGTTTTCTCACTGTCACCACTGTCAGTAATAATGCTGGAATACTGCCAGTGACATGCTTCAAATGTAGCTTTGTGCATTTCTGTGGCCTCAGGTAGACATGTACCAATCACATAAATATTCTCTTGCTATCGGCTGGACAGTAACTTTCTTAGCCATCCTTGGCCTAACAGTCTACAAGGGAAACACATGATGACACGCCAAGTGCACAAGTACCACTGAGCGCTCTAACACTCAGAGGCTGACCACTGATTGCAATGATGAGCGGTGCCACGAATTCAAAACCTGTCTAAATCATTCTACCAGTATTAGAACATTTTTTTCTTTCTCTTTCTCTCTTTTCTTTTTTTTTTTTTTTTAGATGGAGTCTTGCTCTGTCGCCAGGCTGGAGCGCAGTGGCACGATCTCAGCTCACTGCAACCTCTGCCTCCCGAGTTCAAGTGATTCTCCTGCCTCAGCCTCCCGAGTAGCTGGGATTACAGTTGTGTGCCACCATGCCCAGCTAATTTTTGTATTTTTAGTGGAGATAGGATTTCCACTAAACCAGTATGGCCAGGATGGTCTTGATCTTTTGACCTAGTGATCCGCCCACCTTGGCCTCCCAAAGTGCTGGGATTATGTATGTGCCACTGCGCCTGGCCTTAGAACATTTTTATTGTAATACGATATATAACTTAAAATTTACCATTTTAACTATTTTTAAGTGCATAATTCAGTGGCATTAAGTCATGTACATAGTTGTGCAACTATCACCACTGTCTGTCTCACGAATTTTTCATCAACTCAAACTGAAACTCTCTAGCCGTTAAACATCAATTCCTCATTGCCTCCTTCCCCAAGCCCCTGGCAGCCACCATACTTTCTGTCTCTAAGAATTTGACTACCCTAGGTAATTCATATAAGTGGAATGATACAGTATTTGTCCTCCTGTGACTGGATTATTTCATGTAGCATGATGTCCTCAAGGTTGATCCATGTCCTAGCATGTGTCAGGATTTCCTTTCTTTTTAAGACTAAATAGTACTCCATTGTATGGAGAGATCACATTTTTGTTTATCCACTCTTCTGTCAAAGGACACTTGGTTGCTTCTAACTTTCAGCTATTGTGAATAATACAGCATGAACAGAGGTGTACAAATACTTGTTTGAGTCCCTGCTTTCATTTCTTTTGGGCATATACCTAGAAATATATATTTGTAAATAAAGACAGTAGGGCTGCATTTCTGGGTCCCAGCATAGTACCTTTTTCACTGAATGCACACTTAAAAAGGGACTGCATGCTGCTAAAGAAAAATGTTTTACAGACGGTATTTGCCAAATCACAAAATTAACCAAGTAAGAGACGTCTTGGCTAACACAGCCTCATCCGGTGAGGTCAAGTTATGATACCAAACAACATTTTAGAATCTAAAACTCTATTTCTTTTCTTACATTCTTCTTAGTTGCTCTCTTAACTTATGGATCTTTCATAATGGCTATTTCATTTACCTTGGCTTAACTAGACTGTTAGTTGCACAGAGCTCTGGTTTAATGGTTGCAAGTTCTTCATGTATTATCACTAAAATTAGCAGGGTAACATCTGAAAGAGAAATGATTGCTAGTGCCCTCGATTTAACTAAAAAGTGCTAAAGCTGGCCAGGCGCGGTGGCTCACGCCTGTAATCCCAGCACTGCGGGAGGCTGAGGTCGGTGGATCACGACGTCAGGAGATCGAGAACATCCTGGCTAACACGGTGAAACCCTGTCTCTACTAAAAATACAAAAAATTAGCCGGACATGGTAGCGGGCGCCTGTGGTCCCAGCTACTCGGGAGGCTGAGGCAGGAGAATGGTGTGAACCCGGGAGGCGGAGCTTGCAGTGAGTCGGGATTGCGCCACTGCACTCCAGTCTGGGCAACAGAACAAGACTCCGTCTCAAAAAAAAAAAAGTGCTAAAGCTAACACAGTGGTCAGGATAGTAATTAAAGATGTTTTTGAGAACTCAAAATTGTATAAGTCATAGAACACACGGTATTTAAATAATTGTTGGTGTTAAAGTACCTGAAAATCAATGAAGCATGTTACAATGTACATAATCAGATCTGTAATTTTGACCACTGAAACTGTGAACTTGTTAACGGTGCTCATTAATCAACCACCCTCTTCACATAATGAATTATCATTTTACTTAGGTACTCATAACTTCAGTTAAATTTTAATGCTGTTGTTGTTCTTTATATCAGTGTTGATCATAAAAGTGAAAAAGGTACACAGGATAAGAACTATTTATTTATGCTGTGTTCCTTTGGTAAAATATTGTCCTCAGTGCTTGGCAGAATTCCCTTGAGAGACACGGCTAACAACCTGGGTATTGGCTAAGGAGGGCAGGGGACACTTCCAGCTAATTATACGGTGAAAGAGCCTGGACCTCACCACTTGCAAGCTGAGGAATGGTGAGTGTGTTTCTTGAAGGAACATTCAACGAGCTAGACTTTAGAATCTAGAGTCAGGCAAAATTTAGAAAATCAGGCTAGCATCCTGAAAGTTCCAGGTCAAAAAAAAAAAAAAAAAATCACAATTTTAGAAGTTAGGAAGAAGTTTTAGTACATTATATATATATTTGGAACGTAAGAAGTTAGAAGTTGTTTGGAGATTCAAATGGATAGGTTAAGTCCAGGCACCAGCACAGCAATTAGGACAGCAGAAAATTAAATTGATCCTGAAGCTAAGCCTGTTCAGCTCAGGCACTTGAGCAATTGCCTGCCAAGGAGTGAAAGTGGATTGGCTCAGCCCTTGGGAGCCAGCTGTGGTGGGGACCGTGGGGCATGTGGACAGTGCTTGCAGGAAGGCACTAGAGCTGGCTGAGGGCAGGTGTGTGGCCGACAGCTGGCTGTGTTAGATGTGCCCTGAGGGTTCCAGTATTTGTTTTGGAGAAGCAGCAGAGCACTTTTACAAATGCAGCCTGATGCCAAGCCCACGTCGGCTCGCCAGGCTGTGGATGGGACACTGAGCAGTTAGAAACTTCAGGGCCCTGGAGATTGTTTAAATTTGTATTCCCTCCCTACCTCCTGAAACACACGTAAAGATGTGTGTATGGGGTGGAGAGAGGAATGGATATATATAGGGAAATATACTACGTCCTTATTCTCGGATAAATCTTACTCCTCAAACTCGGCATAAAAGGGTACATAAAGAAATCAGCAGCCACGTGTTAGCAACAGCCCTCTTCTTACACGATCTCTCGGTCTCCTGCCTTGGTCACCTGGGCTGAGGAGGTAACGGGTGGTCCCCAGCTCTCAGTGCTCAGGCTGAGAAGTCATGCTGGGGTGGGCTGGCTTCCCTCCTGGGAACCATCCGCAGAAGTGGGCACAGCAGGGCCACCCATTCTTCTTTCCTACCCTGGTGGAGTTGTTTTCAAAGGCCAGAAAAACCATTCATGTAAACAGAATTTACAAAATGTAACTGTAGGCCGGGTGCGGTGGCTCATGCCTATAATTCCAGCACTTTCGGAAGCCAAGGTGGGCGGATCACCTGAGATCAGGAGTTCAAGGCCAGCCTGGCTAACATGGTGAAACCCTGTTTATACTAAAAATGTAAAAAATTAGCTGGGCATGGTGGTGCACTCTGGTAATCCCAGCTACTTGGGAGGCTGAGGCAGGAGAATTGCTTGAACCCAGGAGGCGGAGGTTGTAGTGAGCCGAGATTGTTCCTTTATACTCCAGCTTGGGCAACAAGAGTGAAGCTCCGTAAAAAAAGAAAGAAAAAGAAAACCCACAAAATTGAACTGTAATCTTATGAGAGAAAGTATTCTAGTAGATATTGCTATCTGAGGCTCATCAAGAGTCCAGAGAACTTCCAGCTTGGATTAGTGAGAAAAACAGGAGTCAACAGCAATTCCAAGTGCAGAACACAGGGATGAGCTCTAATTAGAAATGGGAGGCGCACTTACTCCAAACCATCTGGCCATATCACCTACAAGATAACTGATGCCTAAGTTCTCTTGGATTTCTGAGCAGGAACCAGCTATCACGAAGTAGGATGCAGGCCAGTGGTGCCATTTGAACGCATCACAGGGTACGAATGAGCACGTGGGTAAAGGGGTGGCATGACCAGGAAATGATCCATTGTCCTTTCCTGGTTGGTGTAAGACAACATGTGCAGCCAGAGACATGTAAGTGATAGAAGACTTTCATAATGTGATCATTTACATGTCTCCTGCTTGGTTTATCTTAAAAATACAATTAAGAATCACACGCAGGTGCCTGGATATCTATTTTATTTGGCTAACACATAATTTAAAAAATGATTCATTGCCAACCAAAAAATTAGAACACTTAATAAAGAAATCAAGATTTCTCCTTTCCCTCGGGGGAGACGGGAAGATGTGTGACATTGTAATATACTTGCCTGAAGCTGGACAGTGGGTACCTTCTCACCTCACTCTCTGCACCCGAGCTCATCCGTACTCAGGTCAACTCTACTGGTCCCCCTAGGCAGTTATGATTTTAACCCTTAACTATCCCTTCTATGACCTTTAGGATCTGAACTCAGAGTCAATCTTAGCCTGACAAATTATTAAAGAAAAATCTTGACAATTGTGACTACAAAACTGCAACCAACAGATGCAATTACAATTAGGTAATTCTCAGCAGAGACACCCTCAGGCATCCCCAAGTGTCCCCTAAGGAGCCAACACCGCTCCCATATGACAGCTACCGAGTTAATATTTTCAGTGAGTGCTATGTCACCCTCTTCATTTTGAAGATCTTAATATATTTCTGAGATTTTCTTCCTTTCCTTTTTAATAAAAGTTAAACCTAAGAATTAGTCATCGATAGCTGAACATATCTTTAGAGAGTGGACAGTTTTCTTCAAATTCTGACCACTGACTCCAAACCCACAATTCAAGCTTTTATACAAATCAGGTAAAAGGATAAAGAACAAAGGACATTTTGATAGCTCCCAATAACTAGGCACTTACACTAAGCGGCTTTTTCCTGAATTTGTTCTTATTAATGCTTGCTTTCTGGCAAAAGGAACAACGAATCAATGTTTATCACAGATGCTTATCAAACACCCTTGGAGGAATAATACCATACAACGATGCAGTGAGAGAGCTAACAGGGAGAAGGGCTGCCTGGAAATGCTAAGTCCTGAATAAATTACTAGGCTGCAGCCTAGCCACTGAAGACGGAAGTCTAGATATTTCTATTATAAAACCACTGAATGGAAGACTTGAAAAACTAGATATTTTAGCTTAAGATGCCCACAGTATAAGAAGAATTCATCCTGGCTAGGCATAGTGGTTCAGAACCTGTAATCCCAGAACTTTGGGAGGCTTATGCAGGAGGATCACTTGAGGCCCTGAATTCAAGATCAGCCTGGGCAACATGGCAAGACTCTGTCTCTACAACAACAAAAAAACCCCAAAATTATCTGGGTGTGGTGGCGCATGTCTGTAGTCCTAGCTACTTGGGGCTGAGACAAGGGGATTGCTTGAGTCCAGGAGTTTGAGCTGCAGCGAGCTGTGCTTGTGTCACTGGGCTCCAGCCTGGGTAAAAGAGCAAGTCCCTATCTCCAATAAATCAATAAATAGAAAATACATAAAAAGAATAAACTTCTCCCTGACTTCCCTTAAAAAAAATTCATCTTAAGGAGGTTTATTCATTTTTTTGAACAAAGGACTTGTTAATTTAAATTGATGTTGGTTATAAAAATGGAATGGAGTACACGATTTATGAAAAATATTTCAAAGGTGGCTTAAAAATAAATGATCATTTAAATAAATGATAGTGATGAGCCCATTTTTCTTTGAATTAAGCTGTATCTGAATTTAAATGTACTCCTATTCATTTCAACTATTTTAATATATTAAATTTTTAATCCAAGTAATTATTATTCAAACTTTAACAAAATCATACTACTACATGTAGGGAATCTGTCCACCAAAACATCTACACTACAGAAAAATTAATAAAATATCTTACAATATTATGAAACTTACATCCCTAAAATTTTTTTTTAAAAAAGCAAAGCTGTTCAAAGTCCAGTGCCGCATTAAAGGGCTTACATGAAAGAAGCATATTTTTCTTTATTGACGGTATACTCCATGTCTCCTATGGAAAGCACTAGACTAGATGTAAGAATAGGGTGTTGAAGATGATTAAAAAGGATCAACTCATAGCTCTTACCATGCTGTAATCTAACAGAAAAGACATATGGTACCCAAATCATTCAGGAGTGTGAGTGCAGGGAGAGTGTAGGCCGGCACTGTCAGGAGGGACACAGTAAGGAAAGCGCTAAGTCCCAGGTGTCCAAACTGGAATTCTGGTACTCAGGCAGGTGCTGCCTAAGTCATCAAAAAAACATAATAAACACCAGAATGAACACTAGGCCATCTTTAGACACGATAACATGGACTACAGTTTTGTCAAATTTTGTTTTGTTTTTACAAAGAAATAGTAGTATGTTGGAATTTAATAAATGAATCCAGTTTCACTTGCATCAAAAGTCATGAAAATAGTTTCACTTTAGCTCTACCTCAGCAGTGCCATAAGCAAACAGCACATATGAATATAACAATGATAAAAACATCTTCCAGGGGATCAGTGAAGCTTTATTCACTTTAAAAAGCACACCCTGTAAGGACACCAGGCAAAATTTATATTATTATTCGAGAAAATATAGTACTTAATATAATACTACATCTTGTAATGCTGAGATCTGTCCAAAATATTCCTCTCTTAACCAACAGAGTGGCTCCTCTGTATCCTTCTTAAAAATTAATTTTATGTAATTTTCTATAAATGAATCTAAATTGAAGATTTCAGAGGTAACCCATTTCCCCATTAAAAAGAAACTTAGATTTATGTTAGAAGAAGAGGGGTCACGAATCTTGGTTCACATGGTTTGGAGGATCTTTGTCCTCCAAATCTCATGTTGAAATGTGATTTCCAACAATGGAGGTGGGTCTGGGTGGGAGGTGTCTGAATGACAGGGATGGATCCCTTTTGAATGGTTTAGCACCATCCCTTTGGTGGTAAGTGAGTTTCCACTCAGTTCATGTGAAATTTGGTTGTTTCAAAGTCTGGGACACCCTCCCGCTCGCTCTCGTGCTCCTGCTGTTGCCATGGGAAATGCCTGCTTGTGCTTTGCCTTCCTCCATGATTGGAAGCTTCCTGAGGCCCCACCAGAAGCTGAACAGATGCTGGCACCATGCTTGTAAAGCCTGCAGAACCACAAGCTAATTAAACCTCTTTTCTTTATAAATTACCCACTGTCAGGTATTTGTTTATAGTAACACAAAAATGGACTAATACATTGCCCAAATAAGTCAGGTTAGAAACTGGACTATTTTTTTCTTAATGCATACATTTCTTTCCTTATACTCTTCACTGTTTTACTTATTAATATAAAACAAAACTGGAAAGAGTTCGAAAAGTGATATTATTAGGTTTGAATTCCTGGATTCAATAACCAAGATATGGGTTTAAACAATCATCCCAAGAAAAACATGCTCAGTTTTTAACGCTCTTATGAACTAGAAAGTGAAGTCACATCAACATGAATCAAGACACGCACCCAGTAGAGATCATGAAGCACTTGGGTGTGACTGGGAATGTCAACACACTCCATCTCGAGACATCAACTGTGAAGAATGATCAATTTTATTAGTAATTATGCAGCCCTCTCTCAGTATCCTTCTATGAATTCTAGGGCTTGAGTTTAGGAAGTAAGAGACACAGATAGAACCAGTTTTAATAAGCTATGCTAATAGCTAGAGGTTAAAAATAAGTGGAGTCACCAGGCATTCAAATGAGGAATCAGTAGGACAACTGTGCCCTGAGATGGCTGGTGAGAATTCAGCCCTGCTGAATGTGGTGCAAGTTCAGGGCTGGTGCCTGGCCACAGGGCCTACAGTTCAGCTGTTCAGACCCAGCTCGACCTCCTGCAATTGTGGAAGGTGAACAAGCAGCACTGAAGAGAGGCTCAGGGAGTTCATACAGATACACGACAAGGCCTTTATGCACACCGAAGACAGTGATGCTGTCCTTCTGTTCCCACCCCAGGTGGCAGACCACTTGGCACCTTGCTGGGTCTGGGTCTGGGTCTGGAAGGTTTTAATACCCAAAGTATTTGCATTTAATGCTAATGCCATGCCCACTCAGAAGCATTTGGGGCTTAGAGGACGCTCCCCAAGCATGGTAGTATTGATGCCCCAGGACCTTTGGTTTACTCATCTGCAGAGAACAATTTTTCCTATAATCCAGCCCTTCACTTGACTGAGTAGGAGCCTGGGCCTAAGGAATACTAGTGGCTGAGCATGGCTGAAGAATGATTTTACTTCGTGCTATCGGCTTTGGCATGTTCACCAAGGCATGGCCTTAAGGTAAGGAGACAATGAGCTGTGTCATTCCAGGTGGCTGTGTTCCTAGCTAACTTCATAATTAAACACCCATCCCGTGTGTTTTCTTGGGTACAAAGAAATGGTGCTCTCCATGGGAAAAGGAGAGAGGACCCCCTCTCAAGGGGAGACAGCTCCAATCCTTGGTCTTCTCCCCTGTCTGGACACAAAGACTTTGAGGCACACAAGCCATGAGCACTGAAACTCCAGAGGCAGCTACAGCTTGTATACTGGTGTCTAATGCATATTATCAGTAGAGTTAATATTTACTGGGGCCAGCATTTTAAAGGTATTAACTTGTTTTCTTGTCATAACATTTTATGATGTAAGAACTATTATTATGCCCTTGGAATAGCTGGGGAAACTGAGGGACATGAAGCTAGGTGGCTTGTCTAAAGTCACACAGCCAGTAAGCCACAGAACCAAGGTGTGGGCACAAGGCAGTTGTCCCCAGGGTCTCCACTTTCACCATGGAAGACCCCAGCATTTGTCTCTGAGAAGGAAAGGTGCAGCCAATGCTCCCCTGCTTTATGGCTTCCTCTAAAACTTAACAAGTTTCTCTTGCTCAGTAAACCAGACAAGAGGATACAGCATCCTCACCATTGAGAGGTATCAGAACTCAGGAATCAACGAATGACACAAAATACTCCTATTCAAAAGAATTCTAAAAATGCTTCTGTAAAGGAGAATACGTAAAAAACATTTATTCAGCTATTCTGCAATGATGGCTCAAAGAAAAGAATAAGACATGCTGGCAGAATTTCAAATATTTATAGACTTAAAGCAATGGTAAACTGCAACAAGCTGATGACTGCATGGTGGTGGTGTCAGCTAATTAAAAAGAGTACCTGAGCTTTACAGAGCAAGGTGCATGTTTGAGTTTTACTTACCTGAGCCAGCGTAACAGGGCAGTTAAGAATCAGATGCACTGACTCAGATTAGGCCCTCCCACAGACTACCTATGTGCCCTGGGACAAGTTCTCCAACTGCTGGGTTCTTAAGCTATTATTTATCAATGACCAACTATGTACATATATCATCTAATTTTTACCACAGTCCCTATGCAGTACACATGACCATCACCATCACATCTCACATGTGCAAAACAGTTCAGAGATGTTAAGTAACTCATTTAAATTTACAGTGCCACAAACTAAAGAGCTGGGGTGTAAAACCAGGTTCGTCAGATTCTAAAGCCACACCTCTTATCATTCTCTGACACTTTCCTCCTATAAGATGAAAAACTGGTAGCTATGCTCCCCACACTCTTTTTTAAAAATAAAATCTTCTTTATAAAGAGTTCCCATTAGGTGGAGTCAAGAAATTGGGGTTACTTTAGGAACTATTACAGTAATCATATAAAGTCCGGGTCAGAAGAGGCCTTTACAAAGGTCAGTGTGTTCAACTTACCCTTGTACCTCAACCCTATTCAATTATCTGGAAACCTGAAGGACAGCAGCTAATTGATAGACCGAGATAAAACATCCATACATGTTTGTGTGCACATATGGCCTGTTCCAAGCACGCCAAAGACTGTGCTAGGCAGGATCTCAGCATCTGGTTCATACTTACAGGACTGCATATTAAGGCCACATATTTTAAATAATTGTCACAAAGAAACATCTATGTGTGAATTTCTCAGTGTAGTCTCAGGAAAGGTGATTTTGAAATAAAACTTTGAATAATGCATCCAGACCCAAGCTATTTTCGACATACAAGTCACACTTACTTATAGTGGAAAAGAAACTACCTCATATGTAAACGGATAGGCCAGGGGAACTATAGTTAACGTCAGCTTGCCTCCGGCTGCATGCTGCAGGCATCTCTTTGAAAACAGGGCTTTCATCAAATTTTCCCTCTTATCTTTTTTGTTTCATGTTGTCTTCAGAAAAACTTCCCATTTTTATTGTGATTTTTTTTGGTGGTGCTAGTATTGTTTAAATATAATAGAATGGGTGCCAAATACTTGATAATATGCTGCATTTGCTAAATGTACATCTGTTTAAATGTGTTATGGAAAGGAGATGGAGGTATAGAGTTTCAGAATGAAAATAGTTACATTTACCTATAACAGGTATTTATGTAATATAATAGCTACCACTTGCTATTTTGCCCCAGAATGCAAAGTTCTTTAATTATTTTCAATACCTGCAACTTCTGTGATTTCTATGTACCAAAGTGGCTGAGACAGGAATATTACTATAATTAATACAAATGTTCTTAAACTCCTGAAAGATCTATAGCAATTTTAGAAACAATAGTAAATATAATTAATCACAGTAAAATTGATAGTGCTTATATACTAAATTCTGTCAAACATGTTATTGAGATAAATTATTCCTTATGAAAAATGTTAAAAATGCAGGTGTTTTCATTTATACAAATATATCTAATTATACATGGATGAAACACGGTAAAAAACAAATATGCCCTATTCAAGTTATTTTATATTAATTTTGAGAGTACATTGCCCCGTGGTTCTGTATGAAACATTTATTTTGTAGACATTTACCTCACAACCTAAGATTTGCTGCATCAAAATGTCAAATCCTTAAAGGAACACATAATTTGGGGGAAGGAAAATAAAAAATTGCTTTGCTTACAAGATCAAGTAAAAATAAGCGTTTACATTTCATAAAATGTTTTAAAGAAAAGAAGGTTTCAGATGGTATTAGTCCAGGTAAAGGCCAAACGAATTAACATACATGAACAAAAAACTAGTCATTGCTTTGTGATGGGTTTGTAAAACATCCTAAAATAAAGCCGATGATCATGTCAGTTTTTAGTCATTATTGCCTATATGTTAAATAATTCCATGCATTAGTACGAACTGAACAGACTTTACATTTTCTGTTAAAAGCCCACCATCCACAACTAATTTTTAAAGACGGCCAATTCTTCAGAAGGCAAAACAATCTTAGCTAATAACTGACAATGCCTCCCAATAAAATGTCAAGCAATTACCCAGTGTTTGAATTTGCTGTCCTCCCGCTCCTAAGCTAGCAGGCAAGCTGGCCTGGCAAGTGACAAGTGCAGACGATGGCGGCTGGCTCACCCTCTGCAGGACAGACTTCCCATTTTATTTCTAGAAGGAATGAATGAATTTGTTTCACCCACATTGCCTCTTGGGCCCAGTCTCTCTTTATGACCAACAGCACCTATTTGAGGTGGACGACTCAGAATGCCGCAGTAGAGGAAACACAGGCTAACCAGTCCACACAAGGATGAGTGCAAAGTTTCACAAGCTCTTCCAACTGACAAAAACAACTAATAATATATTGAAATCCACACTTGAGGCAGTTCCTTTCCTTCCCCCTCTCTCATTCCTTTTTCCATTTCCCCACGACTTCCCTTTTAATTGAGGGCCTCCTGTGTGAAGGTGGAAAACATGTGGCTGGAAGATAAACCACTCCCCAGCCATCACCTCTGGGCTTGAACTGAACTGAGAGAGCCTGGGGTAGAGCTGCTGCAGAGGTTTAAGTAGGGAAACACAGTAATAAACCACATGTGGTACTTCTAGAATAGCAAATGCATAGTAGTGTCACCATTGCTACTACCTACCAGGAAACCTGGTATTTTGGAACTGAGGACTTCAGAGATCATCTAGTTGAGTTTCCTCAACTTACAAATGAGGAAACTAGGGCCCAGAGAAGTTCAGAATCACAAGGTCAGTTAAGATACGGATCTAGGAATTCCACATCTAAACTCAGTGTTCTTCCAATCGAGCAATGTGCTGATTACCTATCAATAACACCCCAGCAATTTACCTATGATTAATTTTATATTTTAACTTTTCTGCTTAAAAACACTACCTATCAGATTTAAACTTGAAATTTGGTTAAAAACCCTGGACAATTAGAGGGTTTTAAGAATTTCTATGGAATATGATAGTTTGTACAAGACTGCTCAAGTCTAAAGATAACAGCAAGTTTTGTATTTATGAGCATGGTATACTGGCTAATTTGTCTGACAGAGAACATACTGTATTTTTCAGAAAAAGCAAATCCCGAAGTGGCACATGCTGTGAAGACAACGCTTTTAAGACTATTACCTCATAAATAATCAGGTAACTCTGACATGACTTATTGGCATTTAGTCTAAAGTTGTATCAAGGCCATGTGTTACCAAAGGCATCTCTTCAATGCATAATTTATAACATAACCTCCACGACTACCTGAGAGACCCAGGTAGAATAATGAATTAATATTGCAGAAATAGACCCTTCGAGGATTAGTCGACATTTAGCTAAGGTCACAAGGGCACCTGGATTAGCAGTTGCAGGCTATTCCTCACAGAGAACTTGCCAGAGGACAAAATATATCCAACGTATTCCCAGAATTTAAAATAAACCTCTTCAGAATGTTTAGTTTGGATGTCCAGGCACGGAAGGGCCTATTGTTGCATAGGACTTATACTGGGTCATATGTTTGTAAAAAGCACAAACTACTGGTGCCAAAAATAACCCATCTACATAAACATTGAGTTGGGGAACGAATGAAGAACAGCCAGGAAAAGCCAGGCGCGGTAGCTCACGCCTGTAATCCTAGAACTTTGGGAGGCTGAGGTGGGGGGATCACGAGGTCAGGAGATCAAGACCATCTTGGCCAACATGGTGAAACCCCATCTCTATCAAAAATACAAAAATTAGCTGGGTGTGGTGGCAGGCGCCTGTAGTCCCAGCTACTTGGGAGGCTGAGGCAGAAGAATCGCTTAGAACCTGGGAGGCGGAGGTTGCAGTGAGCTCAGATCATGCCACTGCACTACAGCCTGGCAACAGAACGAGACCCCATCTCAAAAAAAAAAAAGGTGAGGCATAAGAAAAAGAGGAAGAAAAAAGGAAATAAAGAGATAAATAGGTAAAGAAGGGTAAAGAAAAGAGGGGTAGAGAGGAATGGAATGAAAATAAATAATGAACGAAAAATGAAGATAGGAATCATGATGGGTAGAAAAAGAGATAAAGGGCAGGTGACAAGTGGGGAAAAACAGTTGTAACGATGGGGACTGAAGACCAGGGATGTGCACAGCTGTGACAGAGCAACAGTTTTTCCTGGGGCTTGACAAGAACAGAACCATAAATGGAGGGAGATGCAGAAAAGGAGTAGGTATTTGTATCTATATTGGGATATTAACTCGCCCTGAAATATTGCTATTTCCAAAGGTTTTACCTTCATCCTTGATATTCCTTCTTCTCACTCTACAAAAACTCTTGAGGAGCCTCCTCCAAACCTATGGCTTCAGCTCCAGAAATGTTGATGACTTTCGGACTATAGAAACTATTATTTCTAGTCCACAGTAGCATATTCAACTTCCCAGTTAACATCTCCACTTAATTTTAAAGGAGCATTGAACTTAAAATGTGCAAAGCTGGGATTGCTGGCAATATGGCTGAATAGGAACATCTCCAGTCTGTAGCTCCCAGCCAGATCAACCCAGAAGGTGGGTTATTTCTGCATTTCCAACTGAGGTACCTGGTTCACCTCACTGGGATTGGTTGGACAGTAGGTGCAGCCCATAGAGGGAGAGCTGAAGCAGGGTGGGGCGTCATTTCACCAGGAAGTGCAAGAGGTTGGGGAATTTTCTCCCCTACCCAAGGGAAGCCGTGAGGGACTGAGCCTGAGGAACCCTGTACTCCAGCTCAGGTACTGAGCTTTTCCCACAGTCTTCACAACCCACAGACCAGGAGATCCTCTCCAGCGCCTACCCCACCAGGGCCCTGGGTTTCAAGCACAAAACAGGATGGCTGTTTGGGCAGACACTGAACTAGCTGCAGAAGTTTTTTTTGTTTTTTTTTTTTCCATACCCCAGTGGCTCCTGGAATGCCAGTGAGACAGAACTGTTCACTCCCCTGGAAAGGGGTGCTGAAGCCAGGGAACCAAGTGGTCTGGCTCGGCAGGTCCCACCCTCAGAGCCCAGCAAACTTAGATCCATTGGCTTGAAATTCTTGCTGCCAGCACAGCGGTAGTCTGAGATCGACCTGGGATGCCCTAGCTTGGTGGGAGGAGGGGCACCTCCCATTGATGAGGCTTGAGTAGGCAGTTTTCCTCTCACACTGTAAACAAAGCTTTTCCCCTCACACTGTAAACAAAGCCACCAGGAAGTTCGAACTGGGTGGAGTCCACTGCAGCTCAGCAAGGCCACTGTGGCCAGACTACCAGATTTCTCCTTTCTGAGCAGGGCATCTCTGAAAAAAATACAGCAGCCCCAGTCAGAGACTTATAGATAAACTCCCCACCTCACTGGGACAAAACACCTGGTGGAAAGGGCGGCTGTGGGCAGCTCTGAAGAGAACAGCAGATCTACCAGCACAGTGTTCGAGCTCTGATAAAGGGAAAGACTGCCTCCTCACGTGGGTCCCTAACCCCCCATGGATCCTGACCAGAGGACACTTCCCAGTAGGGGCCGACAGACACCTCATACAGGAGAGCTCTGAGTGGCATCTGGTGGTTGCCCCTCTGGTCTGAAGCTTCCAGAGGAAGGAACAAGCAGCAATCTTTGCTGGTCTGCTGCCTCTGCCAGTGATACCCAGGCAAACAGGGTCTGGAGCAGACCTCCAGAAAACTACAGCAGACCTGCAGCAGAGGGGCCAGACTGTTAGAAGGAAAACTAACAAACAGAAAGGAAGAGCATGTTCACTCAAAGACCCCATCCGAAGGTCACCAACATCAAAGACCAAAGGTGGATAAATCCATAAAGATGGGGAGAAACCAGCGCAAAAAGGCTGAAAATTCCAAAATCAGAAGGCCGTTTCTCCTCTAAAGGATCACAACTCCTCGCCAGCAAGGGAGAAAAACTGATTGGAGAATGAGTTGACGAATTGACAGAAGTAGGCTTCACAAGGCGGGTAATAAAAAACTCCTCTGAGCTAAAGGAGCATGCCCTAACCCAATGCAAGGAAGCTAAGAACCTTGAAAAAAGGTTAGACGAATTGCTAACTAGAATAACCAGTTTAGAGAAGAACGTAAATGACCTGTTGCAGCTGAAAAACACAGCCCGAGAACTTTGTGAAGCATACACAAGTATCAATAGCCAAATCGATCAAGCAGAAAAAAGGATGTCAGAGACTGAAGATCAACTTAATGAAATAAAGTGAGAAAACAAGAGTAGAGAAAAAAAGAATAAAAAGGAACGAACAAAGCCTCCAAGAAATATGGGACTATGTGAAAAGACCCAATCTGCGTTTGACTGATATACCTGAAAGTGACGAGGAGAATGGAACCAAGTTGGAAAACACTCTTGAGGATATTATCCAGGAGAAATTCCCCAATCTAGCAAGACAGGCTAACATTCAAATTCAGGAAACACAGAGACCACCACAAAGATACTCCTCGAGAAGAGCAACCCCAAGACATAATCGTCAGACTCACCAAGGTTGAAATGAAGGAAAAAATGTTAAGGGCAGTCAGAGAGAAAGGTCAGATTACTCACAAGGGAAGCCCCTCAGACTAACAGTAGATATCGCTGCAGAAATCCTACAAGCCAGAAGAGAGTGGGGCCCAATATTTAATATTCTTAAAGAAAAGAATTTTCAACCCAGAATTTCATATCCTGCCAAACTAAGCTTCATAAGTGAAGGAGAAATAAAATCCATTACAGAAAAGCAAATGCTGAGAGATTCTGACACTATCAGGCCTGCCTTACAAGAGCTCCTGAAGGAAGCACTAAACATGAAAAGAACAACCGGTACCAGCCACTGCAAAAACACACCAACTTTAAAGACCATCAAAACTATGAAGAAATTACATCAACAAATGGGCAAAATAACCAGCTATCATCATAACGACAGGATCAAATTCACATATAACAATAGTAACCTTAAATGTAAATGGGCTAAATGCCCCAATTAAAAGACACAGACTGGCAAATTAGGTAAAGAGTCAAGACCCATCAGTGTGCTGTATTCAGGAGACCTATCTCATGTGCAAAGACACACATGGGCTCAAAACAAACGGGATGGAGGAATATTTACCAGGCAAATGGAAAGCAAAAAAAATCAGGAGTTACAATCCTAGTCTCTGATAAAACACACTTTAAACCAACAAAGATCAAAAGAGACAAAGAAGGGCATTACATAACGGTAAAGGGATCAATGCAACAAGAAGAGTTAACTATCCTAAATGTACATGCACCCAACACAGGAACACCCAGATTCATAAAGCAAATTCTTAGAGATCTATGAAGAGACTTAGACTCCCCACAATAATAGTGGGAGACTTTAACACCCCACTGTCAACATTAGACAGATCAATGAGACAGAAAATTAACAAGGATATTCAAGGCTTGAACTCAGTTCTGGAAAAAGCGGACCTAAGAGATATCTACAGAACTCTCCACCCCAAATAACAGAATATACATTCTTCTCTTCACTTCATCACGCTTATTTTAAAATTGACCACAAAACTGGAAGTAAAACACTCCTCAGTAAATGCAAAAGAATGGAAATCATAACAAACAGTCTCTCAGACCACAGTGCAATAAAATTAGAACTCAGGATTAAGAAACTCAATCAAATCAGCACAACTACATGGAAACTGAACAACCTGCTCCTGAGTGACTACTGGGTAAATAATGAAATGAAGGCAGAAATAAAGATGTTCTTTGAAACCAATCAGAATGAAGACACAACGCACCAGAATCTCTGGAACACATTTAAAGAGTGTGTAGACGGAAATTTACAGCACTAAATGCCCACAAGGGAAGGCAGGAAAGATAGAAAATTGACACCGAAACTTCAAAATTAAAAGAACTAGAGAAGCAACAGCAAACAAATTCAAAAGCTACCCAGAGCCAAGACATACCTAAGATCAGAGCAGAACTGAAGGACATAGAGACACAAAAAACCCTTAAAAAAATCAATAAATCCAGGAACTGGTTTTTTGAAAACATCAACAAAATAGACCACTAGCCAGACTAATAAAGAAGAAAGGAAAGAAGATCAAATAGATGTAATAAAAAAGATATAGTATCACCACTGATCCCACAGGAATACAAATTACCATCAGAGAACAGTATAAACACCTCTATGCGAATAAACCAGAAAATCTAGAAGAAATGAATAAATTCCTGGACACGTATACCCTCCCAAGTCTAAACCAGGAAGAAGTCAAATCCCTGAATAGACCGATAACAAGTTTTGAAATTAAGGCAGTAATTATTAGCCTACTAACCAAAAAAGGTCCGGGATCAGATGGATTCACAGTTGAATTTTACCAGAGGAACAAGGACGAGGTGTTACCATTCCTTCTCAAACTATTCCAAACAATAGAAAAAGAGGGAATCCTCCCTAACTCAGTTTATGAGGCCAACATCATCCTGATACCAAAACCTGGCAGAGACACAAAAAAGAAAATTTCAGGCCAATATCCCTGATGAACTTCGATGAGAAAATCCTCAATAAAATACTGGCAAATCAAATCCAGCAGCACATTAAAAAGCTTATCCACCACAATGAAGTCAGCTTCATCCCTGGGATGCAAGGCTGGTTCAAGATATGCAAATCAGTAAGTGTAATCCATCACATAAACAGAACCAATGACAAAAACCACATGATTATCTCAATAGATGCAGAAAAGGCCTTCGACAAAATTCAGCAGCCCTCCATGCTAAAAACTCTGAATAAGTTAGATACGTGTGGAACATACCTCAAAATAATAAGAGGTATTTATGACAAACCCACAGCCAATATCATACTGAATGGGCAAAAGCTGGAAGCATTCCCTTTAAAAACCGGCACAAGACAAGGATGCCCTCTCTCACCAAACAAAACTGGAGGCATTGCGCTACCTGACTTCAAACTCTACTACAAGGCTACAGTAACCAAAACAGCATTATACTGGTATCAAAACAGATATATAGACCAATGGAACAGAATAGAGGCCTCAGAAATAACACCACACATCTACAACCATCTGATCTTTGCTAAACCTGACAAAAACAAGCAATGGGGAAAAGATTCCCTATTTAATAAATGGTGTTGGGAATGAATATCTAGTCACATACAGAAAACTGAAACTGGACCCCTTCCTTACACCTTACACACAGATCAACTCAAGATGGATTAAAGACTTAAACACAAGCCCTAAAACCATAAAAATCCTAGAAGAAAACCTAGACAACACCATTGAGGACACAGGCATGGGCAAAGACTAAATGTCTAAAACACCAAAAGCAATGGCAACAAACGCCAAAATTGACAAATGAGATCTAATTAAACTAAAGAGCTTCTGCACAGCAAAAGAAACTATCATCAAAGTGAACAGACAGTCTACAGAATGGGAGAAAATTTTTGCAATCTATCCATCTGACAAAAGGCTAATATCCAGAATCTACAAAAAACTTAAACAAATTTACAAGAGAAAAAACAACCCCATCAAAAAGTGGGCAAATGATATGAACAGACACTTCTCAAAAGAAGACATTTATGCAGCCAACAAACATACAAAAAAATGCTCATGATCACCAGTCATTAGAAAAATGCAAATCAAAACCACAATGAGATACCATGTTATGCTAGTGAGAATAGTGATCACTAAAAAGTCAGGAAGCCTGGTCATGGCGGCTCACGCCTGTAATCCCAGCACTTTGGGAGGCCAAGGAAGGCAGATCACGAGATTGGGAGTTTGAGACCAGCCTGATCAACATGGAGAAAACCTGTCTCTACTAAAAATACAAAAATTAGCCGGGCGTGGTGGTGCACACCTGTAATTCCAGCTACTGAGGAGGCTGAGGCAGGAGAATCACTTGAACCTGGGAGGCGGAGGTTGCAGTGAGCCAAGATCATGCCATTGCACTCCTGCCTGGGCAAAAAGAGCAAAGAACTCCGTCTCAAGGAAAAAAAAAAAAAAAGTCAGGAAACAACAGATGCTGGAGAAGATGTACAGAAATAAGAACACTTTTACACTGTTGGTGGGAGTATAAATTAGTTCAACCATTGTGGAAGACAGTGTGGCGATTCCTCAAGGACCTAGAACTAGAAATACCATTTGATCCAACAATCCCATTACTGGTTATATACCCAAAGGTTTATAAATCATTCTACTATAAAGACACATGTATACGTATGTTTATCGTGGCACTATTCACAATAGCAAAGACTTGGAACCAACCTAAACGTCCAACAATTGATAAAGAAAATAGATAGACTGGATTAAGAAAATGTGGCACATAAGCACCATGGAATACTACACAGCCATAAAAATGGATGAGTTCATGTCCTTTGCAGGGACATGGATGAAGCTGGAAACCATCATTCTCAGCAAACTATCACAAGAACAGAAAAGCAAACAGCGCATGTTCTCACTCGTACGTGTGTACCTGTGACAATGCATGGACACAGGGAGGGGAACATCACACCCTGGGGCCTGTCAGAGGGTGGGGGGTAAGGGAGGAATAGCATTAGGAGATGGGATGACGGGTACAGCAGACCACCATGGCACATGTATACCCATGTAACAAAACTGCTTGTTCTGCACATGTACCCCAGAACCTAAAGCATTATAATAAAAAAAAAGTGCAAAGCTAAACTCTCCATTTTTACTGCCTACCCCCCCATTTTCTAGTTTCTATGTTCCACATTTTAGTGGATAGAAATATCTCCACTAACTTGCCCAAACCAGGAACTACTCTAAGTTCTTTCTATATAGTCCCTTCTCTCTCCAAATGGCTACTAAAATTTAACTCTTAACTTTCTAAAGTTGCTCTTTCTCTTCATTCTACCGGTCTTCCTGATTTGAGCTCTCTCCCCTCCTCAGTGTCCAATCCTAACGTTAGAGTTATATTCCTAAAAATTAGATCATGTTACTACCTGCTCAAAGGCCATCAACCGTCTCAGGCCCAAGGCCAACCTCCTTCCACGACCAGATCAGAGTTTCTAGTCTTCTCTCTGCCAACCTCTCCACCTTTACCTTCTACCATCCATGAACTCACTCACACGGCATGATTACAACTGTTTTCAAACAATAGAGAAATGGACAAGACCCACATATTCCTTCTATTTGGGAAAATTCATGCCATCAATTCTTAGTATCTGTATTTTTGTATTGATTTTTACATAAATTGAAGATTTTATTATTAAGCAAGTTTTCACTTGTTTCTGTAAAACAAGACACCGCATAGTTTTCAAGTATGGGAGGTGAGGATCCCTTAGTATGGCCATATCTGTTTTTCTCTCCCCCAGACTATCCCTTGGTTCTTGTAACACACAACTTTGTTTGTTTGTTTTTGGAGTCAGGGTTTTGCTCTGTTGCCCAGGCTGGAGTGCAGTGGAGTGATCATAGCTCAAGTGATCCTCCCATCTCAGCCTCACCAGTAGCTGGGACTACAGGTGTGTGCCACCACGTCTAGCAAATCTTTGTCTTTATTGTAGAGACAAGGTTTTGTCATGTTGCCCAAGCTGGTCTTGAACTCCTGGGCTAAAGTGATCAAATGATTCACCTGCCTCCACTTCCCAAAGTGCGGGGATTACAGACATGAGCCACGGTGCCTGGCCATACCACGTACTCTATGATTTGTTCTCTTACGAGCTGCTCCTGCGCGGCATTGTTCTGTTGGGCTGTTCTTGCCGGTTCTCCTTCTTATGATGTTGTACTGATTACCTTCCCTAGCACCGTGCCAACACACAACACAGGCCCCGTAAAATCTGTCATCATCATCATCCTCACTATAATAAGAAGGAAAGTCTTCTCATATCTTTGTGATTACCAAATGTCTTAGTACGCTGGAAATCAGTACTAAACACTTCCTGGTGAATAAGTGGCTTTTAAGATTCTGCAGAGCTTTATCTGCCTCTGTGTGGGAAGACACAGGATGCTTATGTTATTCTGGCATGATATGCTTTGCATATTCACACAGAATCATAGCCATTTACTCTAAATTTTTGTCCCATAACCTTCCATGCCACATGATGAAAAATGTTAACAATCACAGAGTCACAGATGTGTCTGGGTTATCAAAGCCAGCTCAGTAACTGAGTATTTTCACACACACGAAACATTTCAGCGAACAATGGATATAACTGTATCTTTGGCAACAGCTAGGAGCTCACCTTTTCTTCATTACCAACACAACTCCAAGAAATATAATAACGAACAGCAAGATGCCCGCAATGACTCCAGCAATTTTAACTGTATGATCTGTCTGTTTCTCGGGTTCTGGGACTGGTTTCGGAGTGGCAGCTCCTGAAGATGAAAGGAAATGAAAAAGGAGAGACAGTCGGTGAGAGAGAATAAAGATGTCACATTTTAAAAAATTTCGCTGCATTTAACAGAATAATAAGACTTATCAGAGCCAGCAGACAGACAAGCTTTGATTTTTTAAACAGCTTTCATATGCACTGAAACGAGCATAATTGTTCACATTGTTCTTCAATATTTTACTAAACCATAACACAAGCGGGATAGCAAACCCATGCCTGACCCTTTTCTAAAAGACTCTTCTGAAACAGGTTTCTTTTTTTCTTTAAGAAAAATATTATTTTATTATCTCTATTGGTTCCTGCTCTTTCTGCCATTTAAAAACTTACTAACACCACAATAGCTATCCCTAAGCCTTTATTCAAATTTGATTTGCTGGAACATTTTCCTCAATTATTTTTCATAAACGAAGCAGCAATTCCATAACATATTAGTCCAAACACCTGGAAAACTCAGATAAGCTCATTCACCACGCATTTTTACCAGCAATTGTTTTTTAACACAATAGAGTTTTTCCCCCTGCCTTTGGAAATCTAAATCTAGGTCACATCTGGTAGGCAAAAGACTCCTTCTAAGCAATTTACTCACAAAGTGGGAAGTGGCTGATGATCACACCACTGGCACCCACATTTAATATCTGTTTAAATGAGATAACCAGGGTCTTACAGGGGCGGTGGCTGTCTTAGCTCCCCTTTCTCATGTCTAAAACATGAGACATGTTTGTCCTGTTTACTGTATAATGCGATGGAATGTCAAATTCATGTCTGATGAAATATGTTTCCTCTGCTAAGTGCATTCAGGATGAAAAATATTAGGAATGTAATGTTCAATTCCCTAAAAAGACTCCTTTTTAAAAGGGCTTGTACTTTTAAAACCAGAATGTGATGATGCTCTGAGTCACACCACCCTTACTAGGTGACAGGTCATTCTGAAAGGAGGAACTTTATGTCCAAATTTTCCTCCTTAGAATTTTCTTTTTGTGTTGTTAAAAATGTGATTAAATTAGAGTGTTTGTAAACCAGCTCTTTCCACCCTGTCATGAGGTTTTCCACCCCTGCGTCACCCGACTCATGAAAACCTTAGCTGTCACTGTGTCTGAGCCCTTGTGCAGGGCAGACCAAGACCAGGAGAATAAACTCCAAAATGAGTCATCACTGAGAAAGAGGGAGTGCCAGGTATCACCTTCCACCTGTTTTTTTGTTTCCTTTGGAAACATGTAAATGTTTCTTTCCAAAGGTATTCCTGGTAAGATTTTATATATGAGGCCTTGCATTTGGAACATGGCTGTAGTCATTAGACTGACCCCAGGAAGTGAGTCAAGGTCAGGGGAGAAGTGAGTTGGAAGATCATTAGTGTTTCCATGACAAAGCATATTCCAATCATTTGAGAGCCACAACAGCAGCCATGATGCAAAAAGCACACCTTATGAGATAAAAATCCTTCTGAAGAAGCCTCTACAGGTCAATTTTATTTTATTTCTGACAACGTCAAGAGGAAGTCCTGCTTTTTTGTTTCAATGAATACCCCTCAAACTAGTTGTCCAGTTAAATCTTTAAGGTATTCATGTTAATTATCCTTTATGGTAATTACACCTGAAATATACCACTCCAATCAATATTCTATCGGAACATATCATCAGGTGGTTGACTGGGAGGAAATTGTCACACTAATCACATTGCTAAGAAAAATCTAAAGATAAAATGTGTATGTGGATAAAAAAAAATTTTAAGCTAAGCAATCCATACAAAAAGAAGTAACATTTGAAATTCACAAAACTGAAAAAAGTCTAATTTTTTCTATTTTGATTATGTGTCCAATTAAAACAAATTTTTAAAATAAAATCAAATTGGTTTGATTCTTCCAATGTTGACATACTGGAAGCCATTCCATTTATCTCACTAGTTACAGATAGCTAGCTCTCCATATATATTTCCTAAATAGATGAGTTAAGGTATGTTTTGTAACTAAGTAATGTCAGTAAATACAACACTTGGGGAAAATGTTTAAAAAACCTTATTTAGCTTAAGATATTTTACTATAAAAATAGCACAGATGTAATGCACACATTGTGAACACTCAGTAGAGGAGGGTCTGGCTCTGTGGGAACTGGTGAATGACTCTCCATTCTGCTTTGGGCCAAGGAGGGGTGGTTACCTGCAGCCTTTCATCCCCTTTAGGAAGCAGCATGCATATTGCTATGCAGCCTATGGAAGCTCAGTATTATCATTTCTTAGCACTGACTTTTAACTCCTTTCACATTGCAGGTCAAGAGAATGAAATGTTGTATCTTGGCCTGACACAGTTGCAACGTGATGATGGTAGCAACCATGATAAATGGGACAGCGACTCAGAAAAGGTGAGAGGGCTGCCTGGGACTGGCCAGCCACTTGAGTCAGGTGTTTGGGTTTAGGACTCTGCAGAAGCATCAGTGTAAACACAAACAGCCCTTGGATAACCTGATGGGTGGGTGTCACTGACTCCAGGACCCCTGCCAGGAAGTTCCTGCTTTCCTGCCTGTGTCCTATCCCTCCATCCCTGCCTGAAATGAACATCTTTAGGCTCTCCTTAAATAGGATGTTCCTCTCTCCTCTTTTATTGTTTTGGGAACATGTGGTTCTGGTTATACCTGTCAGTCGGCCTTGGACAGGGGATATTTTTGACAGAGCATGGTTGCAACTGATGGTTGTTTATTTTTCCTCACCCAAATCTATGAATTTAACAGTACAATTTCCAAACTGCTTGGCAAAAGAGTTGTTTTCATTCTATTTCCCCCTTGGTCTTGTTATTTTCTTGCCAGGTTTCTCATGGTATAAACTTTTCTTTTTTTTTCTTTTTGTATAAATTTTAATTGCTTATTAAAAGGAATTTTCTCTTCTTGTGTGTATTCTGTTAGGACAGCGGTGTGCATTTAGTTTCTTTTGAAGAGAATAAACTTGCACGTGTCCATTTATCAGTGGATACTATCTAGACCTGATACTGTATTGTATTCATTACACTGATGAATAAGCTAAGTGTTACAGGGAGATTAAGAGACTGCTAAAATCCTAGCACATATCCTCACAGATGCCCATTCTACTGACTCCTAGTGAGAACTCCGGTTATTACTTTTATAATGGCCAAGAAAATAAAAAGGAGTGGTATTCCAGTCAAATTGCATTAAGATTTCAGTTATAACATCTAGCATGAAAAAAAAAAAAACCTCAAAAGAAATAGAATGATTATCCAACGCAGTATTTAGCTGGTTTTCAACCTGGCAGAAAACGATCTGCTTTGGCCCAGTGTTCAACGTTAAATTAAATAACAGCAGCAGGCCAGGCCGAGAACACGATGTACTCAGCCACTGGCTTGAGGTCTGGGCCCAATTTTGACTACTGAACTGGCTGCACAAATTTTCCCAGAAGATTCAAGGGTACAAGCCCGGAAGGCCATGAAGGCTGTCAGTGATGCTCAGAGCTACTGACCATGCTGCCCACAGCACGGGCTGGTTTCACCCAGAGTGAACGGGAAGTCTTCCCAAAGGGAGGGGAGTGGCAGGGTTAGGAAGAGCCGCAGGGACAGCTCGGCTGCAGAACTTTGCACGGTGGTGACTACTTCGAGGCTGACCTTGAATGTGGAGGAAAAAAATCCAGCAATATTCTTCATTTATTCAACAACGTTTATTGAGTCCTTAACTGCTTGCCAAGCACTGTTTAAGGAATACGGTGGTGAGCAGATGGACAAAACAAAACTTCTGACCTCATGGAACTTAAATCCTTGTGGGGAAGCCAGACACCAATGTAAGCCAATATTGTAGGCAGTGTCTGGCCAGGCTAGCTGTAGAGAAACTTCAAGGGGAGTGGGCTGTGGGGTGAAGGCGAGGCAGCTGCTAGGATGCGGGATTGGAGAAGGAATTACTGAGAAAATAACATTCGAGTAGAGACCTGAAAAAGGAAAGGGAGTGGGAGAGGCTGACATCCAGGGAGGAGGAAAAGGGAAAAGGTAGAAGCAAGACTGAAATACTGAGTGTGACTGGAGTGCCGTGAACTGTGGAGAAGGTGAAGCACAATTTTGGGGTGGGGACAGTTCCTTAGATTGCTGGAAGTATTCTCTCTGCTTGAGAAGCCATTGGAGGATTCTGAGCAGAAGAGGAACTTGATCTGGCTTATATTCAACGACACTATCCCGGCAGCTGTGTGTACTGCAGGCTGTAGCGGGCCACGGTGGAGACAGAGACCTCAGCTATGAGGCTATTACAAAGATGCAGGGAAGACACTCATGGTTTGGAGTGAGAAGGCAGCAGTGCAGGTGGCAAGACGCCGTCAAACTTGAGACATGCCGTGATGGTCCAGCCATCAGTTTTGCCAGTGAACTGGAAGTTGAGTGTGTTAGGATAACAACCAGGTTTCTGGCAGGAGTCACTGGAGAGAAGCAGCCGCTACTGACAGGGCGAGACTGCGAGGGGAGCAGATTTGGAGGGGTGGGTGGGAAGACCAAGAATTTAGTTTTGGACCAATGAGGTTTGAGATATTAGACATCCAAAAGAGATAGCAAGTAGGCAGTTGGATGGATATACAGGGGAGAGACCCAGGTGTAGAACATAAATTTGAGGTTGTCATCAAAAAGATGGTGTTTACAGTCATGAGTCGGCTGGGGAACACTTAGGCAGTGAACAAGGGAAACAAGGGCAGGTCAAGGAGGATGGAACTCAGCTAGGAGGAGGAAGACGTCCAGGCCAATACAGACAAAGGGAGCATCCGCACGGAGCAGCCAGAGAGGAAGAAAGGGATTACGAGACAGTCTTTTTTTCCTTAAGATGGAAGAAATGACAGCATCTCTGAATGCGAATGCTAATGATACCATAGTGGGGGGAAGTTGATGACGCGGAAGGGAAAGGAGCCGCCTGCTGGAGGAAAGCCCTTCCAGAGGCGGGAGGTGGGACCAGCGTGCAGAACCAGGAGGGCTGATGTTTCACCCAGAGGAACGGTGGAAAGCCACGCACGCAGCAGCGCACAGGCTCTGGGGGGAGCAGATGTGCTGGTCTGGGAGTAGAGCATTTGAACGGTCTCTTTTGATGGCTTCATTTTCCCAGGGAGAAAGGAAGCAAGAAGATGAGGGGGAGACTGGGGGCCAGAATGGAAGTGTAAGAAATGTGAGGCCAAAAAGTGTTGAAGTTGCCTAGAAGAGGGAAGGGAGGGATGTCCCAGGCTGGGCATGGGTGGGATCTGCTGGTAGCCCACCAGGAGTTCCAAGGACACAGAAGATAAGGTTAGACAGACTGGGAAGGGGGCTAAGGGGAAAGTGGGCCAGTGAGAGCAATCCTAATGGCCTCGAGCTAACAGTGAGGGTGGGAAGTGGGGCTGTGGCTGTATCCAACAGCACACAGAGCCCTGAGCCGTCTCTTCACTCCTCCTAGCTGGATGAGGAAGGGGAAGAGGAGGAAGAAAAAAAAAGATAGGGGGTGATCCCTACTCAGACTTACATCGGGGAAGGGAGTGAACAGTGTTCAGATCAGAGATACAGAAGTATCCCTGTGACACTCAGACGTTCCCTCTAAATATAAGGGATGCAGCTGTGAATGTGGGCTAGCAGTGTCCTGTTCATATGTGTAGCTAATGTTGGCTCCCACAGCCTCTGAATTAACAGCCCCTTATTTAGTACCCTTTGTGCTCAAGGTACTGGAGCAAGGTTCTGCAGGGGAATTAGAGTTGAGTATGTGCCTCTTCCTTTAAGGAGTCAACCACAGTAAATAAAGCAAGAAGTCTTAAGTGTCGCAAGTGAGCTACAGAGCCCAGCTGGGGAAGAGTGGAGGGGATGAGGGAGGGCTCCTTGTCAGAGGCTGCAATAATGAATGGGCTGGAAGGACCGGGAAGGTTTCAATGCTGGATGGGAAGAGTGCCTCATAAGCCAGAACAAAGGGGCCTCTGGAGTCACATACTAGCTTCAAGGGCAGGGTCTGGGGCAGGGACTGGGGGTGGTTGGGAAGAGGGTTGGGAACTGAGGCTTTATGGTGGGATGGGTGTTGCTTACTGGGTAGGACAGCCCAGACTAAATTTAATAAATAAGGAATCACAGAAAATAACAAGGCAGGACCTTGAGAACAATTGTGGCAGCAATACATAGGCTCACTGAGGAAGGGAAGGGAAGTAAGTTGGGGAGCCATGGGAAGGTTACGGCCCCACCCAGGCCCAGAGCCTCCCCTGCCTGAACTGCAAGGGTGGCTGGAATGAGCAGGATACAAGAGACTCACAGAAGCACAGTCAGCTGTGTACAGGTGACAACACCAACAATGGCTCTGGGACTACATGGCCAGCCTCCTGCTGCAGCTTTGTGTTGGGTTCAATGTCTCAATTGAACCTGAGCAACAAACTACCCCATTCACATCACACGCAAAAGGTTTCAGTGGCAAACCAAATACCACAAAGCCACTCTTGGTATTTGGGGGAGAAAGAAAGAAAAACGGGGCTAAGGACAGTAACAATGGGAACTGCTGAAAAGAATAGCTGAGGAGGTTGAAAAACCTTAAGAGATGAGACAGGGAGAAGAGCTAAAAGTAGAAAATAAAATGGAAGCAGTGGAAATATGTAAAAATATTGTTTCTTCAAGTGCGTTTCAAAGAGCACTGGTCCCAAAAGATAATCTAAAATTTAAATTTAGTACTCAGTCACTTTGTGCCAGCATTTTAATGACTTTTATGGAATAGAGACTCTATTTTAATTAATTTTCTTTCTTTTGTGTGTGAATCTATGCAGAGGTAAATTTCTATACTTCTTCTTAAAAACAGCAACATCCTTGTTTTAAAGATCATTGTGAGACAGTTCATTCAGGTCTTGTTGCCCAGAGAATTAAAATCCTTTGCAGTCTTGTTTAGGTTTTTTTTTTTTTTTTTCGGCTGCTCCTTCTTCACATTATACATAATCACAAAACACCTCATAGATTTTTCATTTAAATTACATATCATTGTTTTTCTTCCTGGGAACGCGAAGTCAATCACTGTTCCTGGAATAATCTACAGTCACACTTTCTATATTCTTTATAACCTGATTATGCTTTTGAATTTATAACTCTTCCTCTGTCCCTAATTTCCAATGTAGGGTAACAGAGCATATACAATGTACAAGTAATAATCAGAAACATAGTTTTTCATATAACACTGAGATACTGGATTGTTTGATATATACCTTCTCTAAAAAAAAAAATCAATCCTTTTTTTTTTATTTTTGTTCTAATTTCATGACAGTTACTGCTCTCGTTTATTGACGTGGCTGACACCCTGAGAAGATGATCTATCAAAGCATTATCACTTATTATCTGGACACTAAAAGTCCAAGAGAATTATTACTGCTCTTACTATTTTGATGAAATAGTTTTATTTTTTCCATTTGAATTTCTCAAATCATTATAAAGTAATAAAATAGGGAAAGAAATTGTCAATAATAAGTTATCAACTGTGCAACTTTCACATAAAGTTAATAATCAAGAAAGGAAGTGGGGGTGGCTGCTTCCAAAGCAGATGATTCTTGAGGCTGATGTAGTTCAGAATGGAAGTTTCCAACCATTTGCCTGAAACTAAACTTTGAAGGCATTAAAATGGAAACGTACTGTCCCTCAAAATTTCTTTTTTTTTTTTTTTTTTTTAGACGGGAGTCGTGCTCTGGTCCCCAGGCTGGAGCGGAGTGGCCGGATCTCAACTCACTGCAAGCTCTGCCTCCCGGGTTCACGCCATTCTCCTGCCTCAGCCTCCCAAGTAACTGGGACTACAGGCGCCCACCACCTCGCCCGGCTAGTTTTTTTGTATTTTTTTAGTAGAGACGGGTTTTCACCGTGTTAGCCAGGATGGTCTCGATCTCCTGACCTCATGATCCACCCGTCTCGGCCTCCCAAAGTGCTGGGATTACAGGCTTGAGTC
>NW_012104843.1:1345778-1371025 GCF_000951045.1 Mandrillus leucophaeus | reverse complement strand
CAGGCGCCCGCCACCTCGCCCGGCTAGTTTTTTTTTTGTATTTTTTAGTAGAGACAGGGTTTCACCATGTTAGCCAGAATGGTCTCGATCTCCTGACCTCATGATCCACCCGTCTCGGCCTCCCAAAGTGCTAGGATTACAGGCTTGAGCCACCGCGCCCGGTCCCCTCAAAATTTCTTCCAGATTTGTATTTTAGGTCGTGGTCTGGACCTCATATTTACCTCTTAACATTTTTTCCCGTGGGAGAAAGGATCACACAGCTTCCTGCACAAAGTAGTAGTTGTTTGCAAAAACCCCTTAGAGCTCTTCCTGCTGTCTGAAATTTGTCATTCGCCATCTCATCAAAAAGTAAGTATACCTAGTCTATTCTGTATGCTTGCTAGAAGTATCTATTTCTGAGGCTCAAAAAATGTAGAGTCTAGCAAATTGCACGAGATGTGTGACATGGCTTTCCCAGGGCCTAAGAGCTACACACACAAAAGATGGCCTTTAAATTAGCCGGGTGTGGTGATGCGCGCCTGTAGTCCCAGCTACTTGGGAGGCTGAGGCAGGAGAATGGTGTGAACCCAGGAGGCGGAGCTTGCAGTGAGCAGAGATCGCACCACTGCACTCCAGCCTGGGTGACAGAGCAAGACTCCGTCTCCAACAACAACAACAAAAAGATGGCCTTTTAGAATTGTGATGAGGACTCACAGGGTCTTAGGAGAGAGTAGAAGTCATGCACTCTCCAGACTCTCATTTAGTAAACACACAATATTTCCTCCAATAATAAAGGGCTTTAATGAATATGGCTTATATTAATTGTGGCGCTGTTTAATATATTCTAAAACAGAGGGTCTTCAATTACAGGAAGTTTCAAACTCAGGCTGGGCAAAGAATTATTTGGAGAGCTTTGAAACCTGCAGATGGCTGGGTTCCCCATGGATTCTGGATCAAAGGTCTGAGGTAGGACCCAGGAATCTATGTAACACCTTTGAGGATTCCCTACACAACACGAAGAAATACCCAACTCCAGAACCACGGCTCCCAATTATGAGTGGGGAAGTTTTTCAGACTACGGCAAATGCGAAAAAAATGTAATGGTGTTGCTCTTCTTCAAGCATCTCCTAATATAATACTATGTTACTTTCTCAGTGATCCAATTTCCATCACTGATTGCATGATTGAAAAGAATCTTTTATACAATGAAGAGGCAAACCTGGTGGAATCAAATCCTAATTCACGACTAGCCCCAATATGTAGAGATTGGAAGACACTCTGAATTGTAAAGGAATTTAAAGTATATTGATCAACTGCCTGGGTGCTACTAAATAAGATAGGAAGGAAGAAAGCTAATCTTTTTGAAGACCTACTTTACATTCCAGGTACCTTATATAATTTTTATTTAATATTATACCATGAAGTATAATTAATATCATTTTACAAATGAGGAAACTGAAGAAACAGAAGCCATCAAGATAAACAGCTTGTCCTAAGGCAGTGAAAGAGAAGGAATGGTGCTACACTCTGAACCCAGGGTGTCTGACTGTGAAGCCTACTCCTATTTCATTGCACGACAGCATCCCCCAATATAATCCAGAAAACTCGAGTGATTATTATTCATGCTATGGAATACAAGACTCAAGTTTAAAGTGATCTTGGTCAGTTGAAAAGAGGAGAGTCTAACAAAAGAATGAAAAAGAAAAGTACAGAACACTGCAATCAGGAACTAATAATCCTGAAAGAAAAACAAGAGGACAAAGGACTTCCTGGCCAAAGTGCAGAAAAGAAAGATCTGGTAATATGATCAATACAATTCTGAAATGTACAAGAGCAATGGCATGTGTATAATCCTGGAGCATGATATACTAGTCATCGTGTGGCTGATGAGAAGGAATCAAAGGAAAGAAACACAAATGATTGACAAGGCAGAAAAGAAGGACCACAAAGAAGGAGAAAAGGAACTAGGGTCATTTATCTACTGCAGGAGAAGGCAAGCAGGTGCCCTGCCACAGGAGCTTCCCAAGAGGATAGATCATTTCTTACCACCTTTGCTGTGTAGTGATTAACAGTCTCTTGAACACGGTGGGCACCTGACAAGTCTTTACCGAACGAATATTATAAAAGACACAGGAAGCATTTGTAAAGAGAACAATAACCATGAGTGGTCTGTGTATAGATGGAGAAAAATATTTTTGAACATATAAACATAAAAGCAGGAGTTCAAGTTCGTACAGAGAAAGGCTGAGCGAGGCTTTCCCCTGTCTATGCACAATGCAGTCAGTATTCAGCAAAAGAGCAAGTAAATTAATTTTGGTTGTATTCAGTCCATAAAACTGGAATAAATTACAAAGGAGGTTTATTCCGCCCTTCTGTTAAAGAACAGTCACCAGACACTAGAGAGATCAGTTATTATTGTCCTTCCCAATCTCTAACAAGTCTAAAACTGCTATACTTTTTTTTATTCTCACTGACACCTATTTCTCTTCTAGATTTTTATACCTGACTCCCAAGCTGACACCTTAGCCAGTGTCTTTGACATAGTGCAGTCGTATGAATCTTCCTAAATAATAGCTCCAATCGAGTCACTCTTTCATTTAAAAAAACAAAATCAAATCCAAGAGCTGCTAAATGATTATTTCAAAAGGCCTTCCATGAGCTAACTCTAACCCCCTTTCCTAATATTATGCCACCCTCCTTTCTGAAATACACCAAATGGAAATGCCCACTTTCCCCATGCCCTCAGTATTTCCCTTCCCAAGGCCTTTGCTCCTGCTGCACAGGAGCTTTCCCTACTCAATTTGTGTAGGTTCAAATCCTATCCATCTTCAAAGACCACACATTCTAAATACTGCTCCTAACTGCTTTGCAGAAAAGGATTCTCTCCCTGCTGAACTCCTAGAACACCTTGCTTCTCCCCACTTGCACAGAACTGACTATTTTCAAACTTGAGTTCAGTTATTTTGGTAAATCTTTATGTCATACACTAAACACAAATTCCTTGAGACAAAATTAGTCTTACTCATCTTTGTGGCCCTCACATGACCTGGCTCATATGTTATCATGTATCTACAGTGTATGTGAGAACATGTTTGCGGAATCAAAGATCTCTCATGGTAAAGCTCACTTTAATTTTCCTGTCTTTCTCATTTGTACTCTTTTTTTTTTTTTCCTATTTAGATTAAAGTCCTCAGACATTGGGCAATGGGCATGATGGGGAACAAAAAGGAGGAAAAAGTAGAAGTGAAAAGTAAAGACAACAAGAAATCTTATTTCATGGTCTCTCCTCCACAGACTTCCAGTGCTTACAGAGGGGTTTATTAAGAAGAGAGGCATCTTTGGCTGCTTTTGGATGATCTTACATGAGCAACAAGACAACATGCTAAGAAAGAAGGAAGAGGTCTGAACATGAGCTCCACTGAGGATGCCAAGAGATGGTCAGAAGAAAAGAAGGGTTTTTCTTAGTATGGCGATAACAGATGAAAGTCTACTGTGGTTTGAATGTCCTCTCCAAAATTCACGTTGCAAATTTAGTTGCCATTGTAACAGTCAGTATTAAGAGGTGGAGCCCTTAAGAGGTGATTAAGTCATGAGGTCAGAGTTCTCGTGAATGGATTAATGTCATTATTGTGGAGTGGGTTTCTGATAAAAGGATGAGTTTGGTCTGATTTCTCCTCTCTGTCTCTCTTGCTTGCTTCTGCCTTCTGTCATGAGATGACCCTACCAGATACCAGCACTATGCTCTTGGACTTCCCAGCCTCCAGAACCATGAGTCAAATAAACTTTTATTGTTTATAAATGATCCGATTTGTGGTATTTTGTTATAGTCGCAGAAAACAGACTAAGACAAAATCCTTACCAGAAAATTTGCGGCCAAACTTTCACCAATGAGAAAAAGAGACTAACAGAAAGTAAGAGCATGGAAATAAATACTAGTGGCAAAGCGTTATATCTTCAGCACTCAATGTTGTGAAATATATATCCATCAATGACTAGAAAGTTAACTGGGTACGTATCAGAGAGACACGAAGTGAGTATCTGTCAAGAATAAAGTGTTATAAACTCAATACTTGTAATGATTAAATAGATATAGGTCATTTGTCATGACTGTATATGGAGTTTGTTTTAGAAGTCTTTAAGCTAGCCAAAATTTCTGCTGTATATTAATTATAATGGTCTGGGGTTCTTCAGAAAGTAAAAAACAGAGAAATGTCTAATAAGATAATGCTAGTAGGATTCAAACTATTAAAAGTAATTTTATTTAATAAAATGGCTATCGTAGTCCTATGATCCTACCATGGGAGCATTTTCTGACTTCGTTACTCACAGAAGTAAGGCAGAAATATAAATCATTCCCTTTATTAAGTACCTAAACTGGCTAAAAGACACATGTAACTCACTTTGATGTCGTCTTTACCTATGTGCATGTGTGTGCCTTTGTACATAGATATATACCAATATCTAAAGAAATTATTCAAAGACATATAAGGAGAATCCACTGAATTGGTAGTACAATCACAAAGACTTTTGTTTATCATGTTTACTATGAAGAGATATTTCATAAAAATCTGAGTAAAAAAGACCAAATTAAATCACTGTAAGGACAACACCTACACAAAATCTCAGACAAAAGTTGGTATGCCAGTATGTGTTTTGACCAAGATCTCCAATTTGAATAAACTATGTTAAAATTAATAATAAGCCACAATTAATTACTGCATCATTAGCAACACCAATAAGTAAATTACACATATTAAACTGAACATCAATTACACTGCTCAAGTGATGCATTGCTTGGATATTTACTGGACTAAATGGAAAAGCTCATCAGAGATACTGATCGATATGCTAAGCAGATGCCATTTATTAACTCCTAGGCAGGTGCCAAGTTTATTTTCAAACATTGTTTCTCAGAGATAGTTACTTATTCCTCTAAACAGGAAAACAGCATGTTGAAGAAAATTCGTGGCTAAGACCTATTTCTAAGTAAGACTTCTCATTCCCTTACAAATAGCTTTATATTTGTCTACTTTCATACCTACTGTCTGAAAAGGTTATTATATGAGATAATCTATAATCCATATAATAGAGTTCTATTAAAGTGCATCCCCTCATGCTCTCTTGAGAACTGATGTTGTTGAAGGATAAACACAAAGAAAGGTATCCTTATTTAAACTAAGGACACCGAGGGACAAAGGAACCTCAAATGGTCAAGAAAGGGAGCCTGGTGTTCTACACAGTGTGCTGGGTGACAGGGAAGTACAAAACAGGTTATGCTCTGCTTTGGGCTATCACTGCTTGAAATAAAATAGCTGTATTTGAAAATGCAGTAACTTTTTTCATCAGTATCACCGACACCAGCATTTTTATCATTGCCAGCAGCAAGATAACAGCCTCGTCATGCTGATGCTGCTTATATCCCAAAGACAGGTAAATTGAAAATATCATCAGTGGGAGACTCATTACAGGTCTTCACACGTGATAGAATAATAACGTCCCTTTCTTGCTTCGGTGCTCCTGGAGACCACAGCATCCACATGGTGTTCATGTAAATAAAACCCCACATACCATCAAGAAATCCATTCATTTTCTCAGAAGTTCAATTTTGAATGTCTCTAAAGAGCTACAGTGTCAACTTGGGACTGGCAGTGGCCTGGATTAATCACCAAATCATCTTGAAAGCCTCATGGGCCATAAAACAATCCTATATTAGAGTAACAACAACAAAGTCACACAAGAAGCACCAGCAATTGCTATTTCCACTGCCTTCCCTTGGAGCCAGCTTTGTTCTCTACTCTACGTACGTTTTTGCGCTTGATGTCTCACCGCTAACTCTGAGGTAAAAAAAATGGTATTCTCCCTCTTTTACAGATATGGAAGCTGAGATGTTGAGAGATCAAGAGATTTCCCCCAGAAGAAGCCTGGACTTGAACCCACTACTTGCTGTGTAATACTTTCTAAAGTGTGTGCATTGGGTGCCAGAGTTCCTGTGTGAACTTCCCTTTTAAAATCACAGTTAGGGAACTGTTGAGTCCAGATTCCTATCTAACATATTAGAAAACTGCCCAAGGAAGTGGGCCATGTGTGTTTGAAAATGATCTGGAGTCTACCCCTAAGGTAGACTTTCCCATCATCTGTACCATTAGGGGAAGGAGAGAGAACAAATTCCAGCAGGAAGTTCAGCTTTATCCTAAGTGGCCCACTGCAAGCTTGACATTTTTATTAAGACTTTTGATCTTTTTTAAAAGACTTTTGATCTTTCTAATAAAGCATGCAAATATTGCATTTCATTCCACAATACATCAATTTTTGACAAAAAATGTTTTTGCGTTATGTATCATCAAGGAAAGTGATGCTCCCAGAAGATGCACCATGCCTGGCCTTGCGGTTTCATGGAGCCCAGGCTTTCCAGACAACAAGCATTTGAGATGGGACAGCAACTGGACAAGGGCTCTCACTCAATGGTTCCACCATGGAGAGCGACCTCTCCTCCCCTTTTCCTAAGGACAACCTCCCCAGACAGACAGAGGTTATTTCAAAAATATAGGGTAGCTAAGCTGGAAAAGCCAAGACTTGAGAAAGAATCAGAAAGGAAAGCCAAATCCAAGATCCTTTCACATTAAAAACAACAATAGCAATTCTAAAAGTAGAAAAGTAGTACATGCATGTTGCAGACTGGGGAGGCAGGTGATATTGTTAACGTGATAGAATCTTAGAAGTCAATTTTTAAAAGACTTTGGGCCTCACTCTCAGCCCACTGGAGACATGGAGGAAGACGCTTCAACACTGATACTGCTGAAAGGGCAAATGAGGCGCAACTGCTCTAAGGACCGTGCTTTTTTTCTCTTTTCATTTGCCAGCCTCACTTCTCCCTTGATTCTTTGACAAGGTTGGTGAAAGTCTTTAAAGTAAGAATCCTTTCTTCAAAAAGGGGCATCATTTATTCTAAATCAATTCTTGATACTTTCTTGATCTGTTGCCTCCTCTACGTCCTGCTGTCTTATGATGATGAAGGAAATTCTGACTTCCTTTTCATTCTGAATGGATCTAATATACTGGACCACAACCATAAATATTTTCAAAGAACTCTCACAAACACTAGGTATTTTATAACAATAGTAATCTAATTTATGTACAAGAGAGCCTAAATCCAAAGTCAACCACAACGTTCTCACATAGCAGTACAACGCAGCCGTTTGCCTACGGATGTCACTGGGATCTTCAGACTTAAACCTGTCAGACTGGATTTTGATTCCTTATATTTTAAATTGTAGTAATAATTTCTTAGAATAAATAAAAGGATGAAAATAAAAATATTACAATTGGTATCAATCGACGGTACAGCCAGAGAACAGCAACTATGTGTCTAGTTCCATGCTAGTCACCAGAGTAAAGAGAAAGAACTAGCGACACAGACATTGTCATTCAGCTTTGATAAGTACTTAAAAAACATCCAGGCCTTTCTCATTTTTATTAATATCAAGAATGAACTGGTTTTACTTAAAAACTGAAATAATATGTTTCCTTATCAAAAAGGCAAGAACAATTTAACTATCAATATAAAATCTTTCATGCAAAAATCTTCAAGTGTCTTTTAAACTGAAAGTATTTTCTTTTTTACAGAATTTTGTATCTTTTACCAAACACTTGGCTAATTTTGAGCTCAAAACTTTCCTTTCAGTATTCTTTCTGAATATGCATAATACACCAAATTAACGTCAAAATTAAAAGGTAGGCTTCCTAAAATATAAAATTTCAATACATGCTGTGCAAGCCAGAAAGCTCTATGCCTTAAGCAAACAAAGACATTATAAAATATTGCTTCGGTTTCCTTTATCACACTGCTGATAGAAAGGAAAACCACAGAACAGTATCAAAAAATTAAATTGTTTTTATACATTGAAAATCTTTTACAGAGAAATTCTTGTTTACATAATAAAAACGGAAAATACGATTTCAGTGCAATATACAGGTTTTAAAATATATTATTTCTGAAATCAAATACTTGACATTTGACTCAGTATTTCATTCCAAAAAATGACAAGAGAAAAGGAATGGCATCCCCCACGGTACGCCTGTATCCTCTCACCATTTTCTTGTAACGATGCTGTTTTATAGATGGAACTGCCACAGCAAAATGACCAATATAACACATAACAGAACAAAAAGGGCAATAAATCAACAGTGACACTGTAGCCCATTAAAATGCAGTCAGCTGGTATTGCAGAAAGAATAAAATTTTACCCTCATTTTATATTCTTTGTGGCCAGAAAGGAAATTTCAGAATCCTCAAGCAGCCCTTCAAAGAGATGCTGAAAATCCAACCAAATTCTCCTCACACCAACCCTCTGTATTAACTTCCGTAGCCAAAACACATAGCACTGATGTCCCCCTCTGTCATTTAATATGAAATGCCCACAACAGTGCATGTGAATTGTTCACCATCTATATTTACAGAATACTCCATGTGACAAAAAGTAAGATACCTAGTTAGTTGGAAAACGGTAGTATTAAGTTAGCCACTTCTTTCAATCAGTTGGTTACCTGCTTAAATGAGTTTAGCCATTTTTTATTTATAAAGAAACCTAAAGGAGGCATTTTCTTCCCTTAATTTTTATCCAAAATTCTCTCAAAAGGTTAAATTGAAGCTTCTGACACTGAAAAGGACTCCAGTATCATATAGATAGTATGTTTTCAAGTGCAACTGAGTATATGTTAACTTAGTTTATTACCCACTCACCACTATTACAAATAGTTCAAGATGTTGGTAAGCTCATGCAAGTGGAGCATTTATTGAACTGTTTATGTTGGTCTTAACAAAGGCCCTAAATATGAGTTCCTGCAGAGCAAAGAGCGTACCCTACACTTCCAGGAATGTTCCTCCTCTCTAATGTAGAGCTCAAGGTATGGCCGGCTCTCCGAGGGGTGAAAGCTCATCGATGGAAACGATGAATGAATGGATGAATGATTGCTTCTCTAGTATACTAGAGGATAGTGCTCACAGGACAGCTCCCTAAAGCTACATATTTCAGTGACAGAAAGCTGCAACTTTGGTTTCTGTCAGAGCTACACTGTATGTACTGTCTGAAGGGAGGCTAACTGGAGGGGGTCTGTGTAGCTCTTGGTCCAGCTGCCCCTCCTGAAACCCCATTCACCCTGACTGCAGTCACAGCTGGAAGTGCCACTGTGGCAGGGATGTTATTTATTTATTTATTTTTTTAAAAAAGCAGTGTGAAAATTAGTTCACTCTTCAAGGGAATTTTATCTTTTACAAATAACTTCATCCCATCAAAGAAAATACAGCTGGACTCTGAGTGCCGTTCATGTGCCAAGCACTGAGTGGCAGGCTGAGGAAAGTTTGAAGATACATAAAATATGGCCCCTGGAAGGGATTCTAAGCATTCCTTTGATATGGCTGACCCTGTCCCTAAGTTCCCTAGCATGTGCTCCTCCATGCTGACTGCAGCTGGTCCATTCTCCATGACCAGTACTTACTGTATTAATTTCCTGGCTTTGAACTCTTCTATTCACATCAACTTACTCTGTTCTTTTTTTTTTTCCAGTGTGTTGGATAGTTTTCCATTTCTTAGTTTTACTTTCGGTCTTTTGGCCTTTTTCATCTCTTCTCCAATGTTTCTAGTGTGGCTGCAGTATACGGTGCAAACCTGATCCTTTCTGCCCCTCCTTAAACACTTCAATTGCTTCCCACTGCTCCTGGGATCAAGACCGAAGTCCTTAATGTAAGGTACACAGTCACAGTTGGCCTATACAATCTTACTGCTCACCCCACACATCCTTTTTGCTCTCTGCTCTCCAGCCATGATGACCTTTCTGCAATTCTTCATATCTGCCTATGCTTCATCACACCACAGAACCTTTGTATGTGCTGTTACTGCTACCGACTAAGCTAATGTTCAGTAAACAATCCCACCATCTTCAAGCCATACGTTGTCCTCCTTGCTACTCAGTGTGGCTAAGATCCGATCAGGTATATCTTCATCTTACAAATAGAGAACCTTGGGTCCACAGAAGGACAGACATTTAGCTCTGCCATGGTTTACTGCAGATAAAGAGGACTTAGGATGTGAGGTAGGGGCTGATGGGTGGGAAGTAGAGAAGTGGACAGACACAGTCAGCGGAGTAGGAGGAAAACAGATAATGTTGGTAGGAGTGGCTGGGCCATTCTCTTAGAAAATCAATTAACATTCAACCTTTTTAATGGCTCTTGCCAAAAGCAATGGCTGACTGAAATTATGCTTTTGTAAGTGGGTTGAAAAACCATTGGTTTGTTTTATTTGCAATGGAAAAGCTTATTATATTTATATATATATATTAAAAAGAGACATATTTTGCAATCTTCCAGAAAGTAACAAAATCAGCCAAAAGAAGACAAAATAAACCAGTTTCAAAATATTCCTTCCCTCAATCAAAATTTGCTCAAAATTTACTCACAATAATAAATGAAAGCTATAAAATACCTAGGAATAAATTTAGTAAGACAGGTCATCAACTGTTATTCATTCAGTCATTCAGCAAACAATTCAAAATACTTCCTGGGTGCCTGCGGGCTACACTGGGAACAGGAGAAAGCTGTTTCATGCTTTTGTGAGTTGAAACACCTAGGGTTTGTTTTATTTGCAATGGAAAGGTCTACTGACTTAAAATAAACATATATATAGCATTCTCCACAGCATGTCATGGTTGGCTGGGTTATTAAATCATAAACAAAGATATCTTAATTTAAAATAAATAGCCTAGATATAGGTGTAAAATAAAAAGGTTTTAAAGAGATTCCTAGCATGTATAGCTTTCTATTTTCTTCCCAAATCATTTCTGTATTATGAACAGTGAATCACAAGATAAAGGGAAGAAAGAGACTAGGGGCATTTCCAATTTCTAGAACTTTCTCTGTGTGTACTCTTTAGAGCAGGATTTCTGAGGTAGACAGAACCTTCATTCCAGTCAGACATTCCACTCCTCTTTACTATCTCCTAAATCTAGTTAGTAACTTAGCAAAGCATTTTTTTAAAACTGTGGATGACAACTCATTAATGGGAAATGAAATCAATTTAGAAGGTAGCAACCAGAATTTTTTTTTCTAAAATGAAAAAGAATAATGTAGAACAGAATACAAAAATCAGGGTATATCTTATGTATGCAGTGAGTAGTGCTGGAAGTATGGTTCTAAAAGTTTTTGTTGCAGTTAAACTTACATGTATGTATATGTGTGTATACAGTACTGGGTGATGATGTATTTCTTATCATTGATTGGGGTCAAGAAGTTTAAGCAACACTCCCCAGGGCAATGACAGGACTGCTCATGAAATGTCCTCGCATTCCACAAACTCCTTCTTTGGAACCCTCCTGACACCTGGGCCACTCAAAGATCTCAGTCAAGAAATATTTATGAGTTTTTTTTTTTTTTTTTTTGAGACAGAGTCTTACTCGGTCACCCAGGCTGGAGTGCAGTAGCTTGATCTCAGCTCACTGTAACCTCTGCCTCCCGGGTTCAAGCAATTCTCCTGCCTCAGCCTCCTGAGTAGCTATCATGCCTGGCACAGTCCTAGGTGCTGGGGTCAGATCACCAAGGTTCTTGTTTTCGTTGGTGGTAGACAAGTAGGGGAGGGCCCACCTACACTAAGGGAAACCTAACCAGCAAGCACCACATACCAGTACAACAGGGACAGCAAGGCGAAGGACTCATGATCTCACAAAAGCTTCCCAGTGCAAGTACAGCATCAAATAGGATTTTTAGGGGCAAGATGTCAGCACAGTTAGAACAAAATGAACAAAAAAGAGCTGAAGGCACTTCAGAATGTATACCTCCTGTATCTTCTATTGGCTCCTGGAAGGGCCAGGATTGATCTATTAAACACAGCGGTTGAATGGGTCAGAGATGGAAACCGTTCAGGGCTGTCCCACTGACCATTTCCTAGGCTGTTTGCCACAGTGAGAAACGGTTTGAAATACAGGTCCTTTGGTTCCCATCAGTTGTAAAACTGCTGTCTTTTCTTAGGTTTGCTGAATGACAAGTATGATACTAATTTTTCACTCAGCTGACTATGCACTTATGTAGGTTTTGGGGTTACTAATGCAAATGTACTTGATGCCAAGGTGTCCAGGCAACCATACAAAGTAAAAGTCCTGAAAAGAGTTAGTTGATTCATACCTGGCACAGATAAGGTGCTCAATGAACGTCAAACAAATGATCGAATGGATTAAGTCTCAGGCTTGCGGTATGACTCCTGAATAAATCCCTTAAAACAAGACAGTGTTACTTCTGTCGAAGCTGATGGGTGATGCAAATGGAAAATGCAAAAGAAATATCATTTGAGTGTGAATTTATCTGGGTAAGATTAACCATCATTAAAACCAGCAGTAAATACTGAAGAAAGAACAAGAATAGTTTTTTACTGGTTTTTGAGGCTTATTCTGACACTCCATCATTTTAATCCCTAATAAACCAAAGTAAATGAGGTAGATCACCTGTAGCTCTTAAGAGGAATAGCAGCCACACATTGCAGTTGTGTGTGTGTCCTTTGGACTAGCTCCAAAATAACGACACTCACTGGGTCTGAATGCCTTACGACGGGGGCTGCTTTATGAAGTATCTTCTCAATCAGGCAAGTTTTAGAGTGAAAGCTATATTCAGAAGGTTCGCTTACTTCATTCCTAGTAAACAACATGCTTCATTTGAAGTTAGTGGATTATAGGTAAAGCTTGGGAAAAGGACTGTTGAATTATATTTCATAAGTACTTGTTTTACGAAGGTGGGAACAACCCATTTTTAACAATGTACTGATGAGTCTGGTGCTGGCTCAGACAATGGGTGGTTAGTGTTGCTGAAAGATCCCAATGACCTTCAAGATGGACTCCTAATCCTACACAGAGTGCCACAGGCCAGTCCTGAAAGGTGAAGGTTTTAGTGGGGAGGACTTAAGAAAGGCACTGTCCCTCAAATACTTTTACTTGTGGGAAGAACACTTCAGAAGCTTGGGAGAAGGAAGAGTCTGTAACAAGTAGAACTTCAATCAGGAAAAGAAATACTCCTAAAAGAAACTTGAAGGCAAGGGAAACAGAACTGTCAATAAATTGATAGCTTTTCGGCCCTGAAATAGAGAACTGAAAATATGTACAGAATTCCAGTGGAGAAGGAAATAGAATTATTTTACATTTCTTTACCTTATAACACCAGTCTGTAATTTTCCTGAGGCTTAGCTTTCTTTATTGTCCAAAATAGTAAGTTCACAGAACAACTTAAACATTTGTAATTTATTACCATGAGTTAAGCTTTACCATTTTCTTAAATGTTAGGGGACATTGCCTAGTTTCACACACAAAAAACAATTGCTGGAGTGAAAATCATATAGAAACTAGTTTCTGCTTCTTACTTGGCTTTCATCAGGCCTAGACTATACGCAGGTGCTTCTGAAACCAGAATTTTGAGTCCTGCCCATGTAATTATGTTAGAAATCTTGACAATGACTTGCTTTTGTTGAAGCGAAAAAGTTTGTCTTCTGGAGTTCACTAGAAGTAATTTACTGGACTCTTTTCTTATATGAATGTATAGAGACGTCTACAAGGCTTTAGCGGGAAGAGTGAACAAGCTCATTTCTCTTGGTTTAAGGAAGCACAGTTCAACTCCGTGACTCTAAGCCAATTTTTCTAAACTTTCCTAAATTATTCAAAGCATCTGACTTGCAGATATGCCTCTGCATGATTTATATAAACACTGTGCTTTGCAACAAGGATCTATAAGGAATGCAATCAGCTCTGCAACTACTGTATGTACACACAAAGCTGTTAGAACATTGTCACCCTAAACACCTTTGGGGGGCTTCATTTAATAATACTGGCATCCAGGATTGTGTATAGCTAAATGTATGTGCAAACTAGACCAGGCAAGGTAAAAAATAAACCTCTTGTACCCTTAAATCTCAATACCATTTTAGACTAATTTGGAAAACTAGGAATATATCTTTATGTATTTTGTTGGAAACCCTGTTTGATGTTATTGCTATTTCAAGTCCAGCAAATTTCATTTCTATATAACATTAGGCTAGAAAGAAACATACCAACAGACCAAACACACAATGAAAACATGCAGTGGAGTTGTACTTGATGCATGGATATAAATGTGCACACAGAAGAGGCCAAGCATGTCACTTAATTTAATACGAGCAAAGGTCTGTACCAAGGGTCTGAAACATTGTAAACAGGCCTTAAGCAAAGGAGGAAATGTAGAGGGGAAACAAAGCTGAGAAAAATGAGTGGGAAATGGGCAAGATGACTCGTCTGTACTCGAACATCTGACCTGTTAGTTGGCCGTCGCCTGCAGCGGGGGCGATGCGAATGTAAGGTGTTGTAAGCTGAGTCACGATTATCGCAGCTAAGGCAAAGGAAGATTTCCAGGTCAGCATGCATGAGGGAGAAAAAAGCCAGACTGAAGCTAGGCTAGCAAGAAGAATCCCCATCAGTCTATCAAATTGTCGCAACTTTGTTCTACCAACAACAACAAGAAAAAAAAAAAAAAACATAGCAAGGTGCTGAATATTCTGAATTCGTTTCCCTTAAACAAGCCCTAGTCAGGCAGTTGGATTTCTAACTATGACACAGTTGCAAGCTTTGGCTGAGATCTTGGATAGATCAACTGTAGAAGAAAAAAAGGAAAACAAAACCAACAACATTCGTCCTAAATAAACCTGAAGACTGAGTAGTGTTTCCAATTGAAATTGAGTGTGGTGCTTAAAGATTCATTGTTAATTCTGGTGATCCAAACTTTAGGCTTTTAGAACGTATTAGGTTGTTGTAACATTCTATTGTTGAACTCACAATATTTTCTCTTCTTGCTAAATCACCTTTGCAAAGAACAATATTATACTCTTTCACTAAAAACGTTTTTAGGTGAAAAAATTTCTCTGATGTCTAAATTTAATGCATATTTCCATTTAGGAACTTTATTTTTTCACTTTAAGAGAAAAAAAATGCATCTCAAAGTATTGGTTGGAAAAGAATAGAAACTACAAATTGCCTTTGCTATAGTTATCATGGTTAACATGTGAACAAAGAAATGATTAAGAGTCTTGAAGCAGACCAGGCTGCCTTCTTAGTTTGCTTGCACAGCTCAGCAGTTGTGTTTAAGTGGTTAACATTAATGACACACAGATATTTAAAAAAAAATAGAAAATTAAAACATCAATTCTAACATGATACAGCTGGAAAATGATGCAAAGAAAAAATATTGGAAAATTAAGGACAGGCTTACATGAAAGATTACTAATTTACATGGAACAGCCTGGGTACTATTAGAAATGTGGCAGCGAGTAAGGAAAATAGATCATCTACCATCTGCAGACAATTACACCCAAAACTGCTGCTGCATAGTATTTTGAAATATCCCTCTGCACCATGCAAGCAGTGCTGCTTACAACTAGACAACTGCAGTAACTGAGTTAAAAATGGTGTAACAGTCTTTCACACATTATTAATGAAAATATTCTAGTTTTGTCAAGTGAGATTAACAAACAAACCGTTTGGTCAGAGAATAGGCAGCTCCCAGTATATTGATGCATTACAGAGATAATTTTCTTAATATGGCATATTATGCAGTTTTGAATACTGTTATAATAAGCTGTACACAGTAAAATGTTATTTCTAAGATTGTTACAAAGTTGGTACCAATTCCAAGTTTCATACACATAACATTTTTGTTTGGTCATAGACTAATGTTGCTCCAACCAATACTCCTATGCAGTTCTGTATTATCTGTAGGAGAGTCTGACTTGTTCTCCTTTTGAGAAAAATGAAACTGTTTTATAGAAAAACAGAGCAGGCCAGGTGCCGTGGTTCACACCAGTAATCCCAGCACTTTGGGAGGCTGAGGTGGGTGGATCGCTTGAGTTCAGGAGTTCGAGATCAAATGAATAACATGGCGAAACCCCATCTCTAAAAAAAATACAAAATTAGTCTGGTGTGGTGGCTTGCACCTGTAGTCCCAGCTACTTGGGAGGCTGAGGCAGGAGGATTGCTGAATACAGGAGGCAGAGGTTGCAGTAGTGAGCTGAGATCGTGCCACTGCACTCCAGCCTCAGCAACAGAGGAAGACACTGTCTCAAGAATAAAAAAAAAAAAAAAAGAAAGAAAAAAAAAGGAAAAGAGAAACAGAGCACCCAATATCCAAAAAGGTAAACAATATGAACAAAAAGTTACTTGAAAATAGCTATGTCAGTCAGCCAGGTATTCACAAATAAAAAGGAACTCAAACTATAATCAGAAGCTAAGTCTACCATGTAAAAAGTATATTATAAATATCAGGAAGGATTTTTATATGATCTCTATGTTCTGCTTTGTAAAGTGTTTATTTGTAACTATTATTTTTAGTTATGAGGAAAAAATTTGATTTTGCTATACATTATCTTCTAATGGGTCAGCAGGCCCACCACCTGCTTTTGCAAATAAAGTTTTATTGGAACACATGCTTGTTTATGTATCGCGTATGGCTGCTCTTGCCCAGCAAGGGCAGAGCTGAGTAGTTGTGACAGAGACCATATGGCCCACAAGGCCTCAAATATTTATTATCTGGCCCTTAACATAAAAAGTTTGCTGACCTCTATCTTAAAATATCAATAAAGATGCATTATAAAAGAGAATTATCACTAAGTTTGGTGATATTCTCTTTTATAATGAAAAAAGATACAGGATTTATCAGCTCCAGATATTGTCTTCAAAGTACAGAATTGGAATAAAGACAGAAATTCCAATCCTATACTTTGAAGACAATATCTGGTGCTGATAAACGTAAGGTCCCTGTGGATCAGACTTCTAAATGGTCATTTCAGCTATGTGCAGTGGGATCTTCTGGAACTTGCTGAGTCAGCATTTACCTAACTGCATTTTGCATGACTTGAGTGTTCCTTAAAAAATGAATTTGGATCAAATACATTTGGAAAGCATAGGGTTTTTCAGGTTTCTTCTGTTTAGGAACTTCTCAGGGGGCCTTAATATACTCATGATGTACATTATCAAGATTATTTCAGATCATGAAAAAAGTACATTTTCTCTATAAAATGCTGAATGATGAATGTTACTGTTCGTATTTCTAAATCCAAAGCCTAAATAACAGCAGATTAGCATATATGAGTGGTCTTGCTATATAATTCATTTTCTCATGTAGAGAATATAAGAAATTAAAAGGAATCTTAATTAGCTTTACATCTCAACAGACAATCTTTTCAGTTCTTTTATCAGCGCCCTTTCATTCTGTACCATTATGGCCTACAAAGGATAGTATTTCATTGAACAAAACAGTGAACAGAAAAACAGTCTGTAGAAACTTCTCAAAAACCTTAGTGATTAAAAAAAGAAACATTCATATTTCTGAAGATAGAAATTATATCAGGACAATAGAAATCCTTCAAAGTTTCCTCAAGGTCTTCCAATAAGCCATATTTATGTTCCACTACAATTTTAAGTTAAATAAAATTCTAAACTTACAAAAACAGTGAAATGAATAATCTTTTCATGAAAAATTCCCTTAAAATATAACATTGAAAAAATGCTTTGTTTTCTTTTTGTTTAAGGCTTACAGTCTGATTTCTCTAATACTTTTGGAAAATAATTTAGCATGTGTTTATATGAAGCCTTTGATTTGATTTCTGGCTAGACCAGGGGTGTCCAATCTTTTGACTTCCCTGGGCCACACTGGAAGAAGTTTCTTGGGCCACATGTAAAATACACTAACAACAGTCGATGAGCTTTTAAAAAAAAAACAAAAAACAAAAAACCCATGCATAAATCATATATATCTATATCTATCTATCTCTATATATTTTTTTGAGATGGAATGCCACTCTGTCATCCAGTTTGGAATGCAATGGTGCAATCTCAGCTCACTGCAACCTCTGCCCTCTGGGTTCACGTGATTCTCCTGCCTCAGCCTCCCAAGTAGCTGGGATTAAAGGCACCTGCCACTGTGCCCAGCTAATTTTTGTATTTTTAGTGAAGACGAAGTTTCACCACGTTGGCCAGGCTGGTCTCGAACTCCTGACCTCAGGTGATCCTCCTCCTTCAGTCTCCCAAAGTGCTGGGATTATAGGCGTGAGCCACCATGCCCAGCCAAATCTCATAATGATTTAAGGAAGCTTAAAAATTTGTGCTGGGAAGCATTCAAAGCCATCCTGGGCTGCATGTGGTCCACAGGCCATGGGTTGTACAAGCTTCAGCTAGACAATAGTCAAATAACAGCAAGGAGAGGATCAAATTAACATATACGACTGCTCCCCATATATCAAAACCCAAAAAACCCCCCAAGTACTTTGTTTGTTTGTTTGTTTGTTTTTCGAGACGGAGTCTCGCTCTGTTGCCCAGGCTGGAGTGCAGTGGCGCGATCTTGGCTCGCTGCAAGCTCCGCCTCCCGGGTTCACACCATTCTCTTGTCTCAGCCTCCCAAGTAGCTGGGACTACAGATGCCCGCTATCACGTCCGGCTAATTTTTTTTTGTAATTTTAGTAGAGACGGGGTTTCACTGTGTTAGCCAGGATGGTCTCGATCTCCTGATATTGTGATCTGCCTGCCTCGGCCTCCCAAAGTGCTGGGATTACAGGCGCGAGCCACCGTTCCCAGCCAGCACTTTTATAAATCAAGGAGGCACTCAAGTAATTTTTAAATGGACAACAGGAAAGCTCCCAAATGGGTATACTGCCAAGGACAAACATGCGGTGCCATAATATTATGAAAAAATCTTATTTTATGGAAGATTAAGATAATGTACATGGCTTAAACTAATTGTTACATCAATTAGAATGAATAGACCTCATTAAATATAAGAAATCTAACTTACAAATAAGACATCTGGAGTTTTAGTGTACCCTATCAGTTCAGAATTGATCATCAGTGAAGCCTTCTAAAACTAGCTGCAAAGAGTTTCCACCCTACTAGTTGCCATGAGATCACTATGGTGAATATAAAAGCTAAAGAAAACACATACACTAATCACTAAAACACAGTTGGACAAGTGGTCATTAAAAATCCAACTATAAAAATGTGAATGTTAATGAAAAATACAATTTCACAGATTTTAAGAAATATTTAAAAGCTCCTCTATTCACTCCACTATACAATTAAAAACAATCCCTTGAATTGGGCAGGTAACACATAAACATCACGTACACCCTGGTGTATGGTGTCTTTATCGTTTAACTCAAGAGAGAATATTCTGTGATGAGTTTGCCTATAGTTAACATGTACCTATAGGAAATTTATCTAGGTGCATAAATGAAGAGGATGCATAAAAATACAGACAATCCCCCACACATAGGGAGATATATAATAATACAGCTTAGGTTTCTTCCTGTCTAACTTTTATGAAGTTAATATTTAAGATGATGAGTGTCAAAATATATCTTTGGAATATGATTAAAATAATCACTACATTAAATTTATAAATAGTATGAAATATATTTTTAAGAGACATACCCTTACTTTAAATTATAAGCTAGCTCTTAGTGAAAACAAACCCACCTCCATACTTTCTCTATAAAGATACTTGTCAATAGTTGTTTCAGGAGAACACTGAAATCTCTGTACATTCAAAATGTTGCTTAGGAAAGCAATTCTGTGTCTGAAAACTCAATTAAGCCATCGCAGTGTGAGCAGTATGTGGCCACACACACTCAGGATGTTTGAACTCTTTTACATGTTAAACATCTTTACTCTGTGGTACCAACAGTTATTAGATCTTCCATTTCTCTGTTTTGACTATGTAGTCAAGATGGAATGGCTTCCCATGTTGCAAGAGAATTTCCAGTATCAATAAGGACAAATTTTCTGACTAAAAGGTGATGAAACATTACACTGTGCTGAAAGGAGGGTTGCTGAATTCGTCCATGGAGAACTTAATAAAATAGCGCAAAACAGTGTAGTTTTGCCTGGAGGGAGAATATCTTCCAAGATTTCCTCTTGTGTTATGATTTGATGTAACAGAAATGACAATGTTATGCAGGAAATATTAAAATTTGTTTCCCTCTTTTCCCAAAAGAGGTTCTTTGGATAGAGTTTGTTGCTGTGTAAATGTTTGCAAATGACTCAGAAAATAGGAGTGGGGAATATTTAGTCAATCAGGTCATCTGATTGCTTAATCATCCTTTGGTGAATTGAAAAACAAATTACAATATTGATGAAATCTAGCTGATGGAAGAGAATGATCCAAATCACTATCTAATTCAATCTATTGTGAAAACAGCAAACTTGTCAGGTTTCCACATTTACTAGTGTGTTATTTATATAATTATTTAACTATGTAAATGAGCATGATGACAGATATTTTGTTGTTTTCACAGTAAATTGGGCAGTGGCTCAACCCTCACAAAGAGGTCTGATGCTTACACTACACAATACTGTCACGGGCCAGAGGTGCTGCTGGGTGACGAGCCATGAGCAATGGTGAAAGAAACACTGGGGCTAGGAGTGCAGGCCTTGATCCCCAGACTATCAGCTGAGTCACCTTGGTGAGTCAATTCATCTCCAAAAATACACCTTTTCCTCATTTTAAAAAATAAGAATAGCAGTACCTGTTTCCCTTTTCATAGTAATGAAGAAATAAATGAGAACACATGTATGAAAGAGGTTTCAAAACTTTCAGCTGTGACGTTAAACATTGAGCATTATAAACTAGGGGCCCTGGAGCAGGATTTACTTTTTCAGGCCTTAAGCGTAAGTGAAATGTGATACAGCAGTATTTTGAAATTCCTGTGGCTGAGCATGGACCAAAACCTTGAGATCTAAGAGCATCAATGGATACCTGGTTCAAGGGCTTCATCGTCCTATAATAATTAATAGCTGATAACATACGGCAATTTATGAAACACATAAGCAGCTATAATTTCAGTAAATATTAATTTATTCCTGTACTAAAGTCACTTAGGTATAATATGATATAAAAATTGAGTGTTTTAAAATTAGTATAAATCGATGTTTGGATATAGAACTACAAGCCCATGAGGACAAACAAGATACAAATGAGGTGAGTACCTCACACGATACCTTGCACAAAACATGCAACCAAGAAATATTTGTTGAGCTAACACTGACTAAAAAAGTCATGTAGGTTCACAAAATAAGAATTCAATGAGAATTTTGAAAATGCACATGTACATCATGGTATATTCAAACTATATTCACCTGAGAGTTAAACAACAACAAGAAGTTATTTTATCCAACACAACTCATCAAGTATGACCCAATTAAATCTTCTGCTACAGACCTAATGATGTGTTTTTACCATCGCCTCTAAATTAAATCATACAGAACTTCCCACTGTACTCATGGCCACTCCAATGGTCTGAATGAGGGTATTTAACTTTGAGTGTTAATTTATATTGCCTCATTTAAGATGACATTTTAAATTTCTCAAATCATTTTCTTATACATTTCTGGATGTGATGGTTAAAACAACACTGTCAAGTTGACCAGATGACAGCTCATGTTCACAAACACACGTCTGCACTTGCTTCTGCAGGAGGTGCTATGTGGGGAGCTCAGGGTAACTCGCCCTACCCACTTTTGCAGCTCATCCTCTGTCACATTATCTCAGAGTTTTAACCAGGCTTGGGAAATAGACACTCCACAGTAACATAACCTGGTTACTAGGCTCAGAGAGACACGCACCACTAGTGAAAAAAGCCCATGTGGACTCCACTTTCTACTGCTACTATAATTCGATCACTGCTTAAAAATAGTGGGTGATATTTTATTCCTTGGCATATCAAGATTCACTAGATGTGGTACTAACCAGGTATGATAGTATGGTTTTAAAAACGTGTACTGAGATCATATAAAAATTAAATTCATTTGAAAAAATTTGAAAAAGGTAACTATTGAAAACTGCTTGGAACACAGAAATACAGCTTCTTATTTTAAAAAGTATCTATATGAGTTACAGTCAGTCAATGTTAATTACCATCAGATCCTAATACATGCATGCATTCATGCATATATATGTACATATAATACATTTATTTTCAATCAAGTTACAGTTCAAAAAGTTTTGAAACATACGTTAAAATAAACTTTTAAGGAACATTAATTAGGAGAGCATTCCACAATTTCAACCTACCTTTTGTGGCCACTCGGACACAGTCTATTTTGGTTTCCTGTGTCAAATAAAGAGAGGGAAAAATCATTATTCATGTTTTATTTAAAACAAATAGAAATATCTATAGTTCTATTTAAATAACACTGATAAAGAGGGATCTCACTGTTCCAGGCGTGTCTTTAATCACACAGCAATTATTCTTTGAACCACACTCAGATACATTTTCTGGCTCCAGTGCCGGTGGTGCTGGGCATTTCTAGACCAGATGATGAACAAGGAGCTACACTTAAAACGCCTCTGCCTGGTGGCCCCAGACCTCCTTCACCGTCCCTGTACTTCCTCCTGAGCAAACAGCACTGGAGAAGTACGATGCATCTCAGATTTCCCCGCTTTTCACCAGCAAAAGTTAAGCTGACAATGGTACCTAGACCTATGCTGTGAAGGAGGGACCCACTGTGGTATATGTGAAACATTTCCTCTCTCTAAGGAGCCTTCACAATCTCAAGCAGAGTTCTGCGCTGGTCTGAACAGGAAAGGAAAACAAATTCAGAAATGACACTTTTTATTTTGTTTCCCTCTCATCTTTCTATTTTCTCTTATGAAAAAAAAAAAAAAGACACCAAATTTAGTCACAGCTATAGGAAGTAGAAACTCTTGTGGAACTTCTTCAGTTCCCATTTCTTTAATGGCACAGACTATGCTGAAAAGACAGATGCTGTGAATCTCACATTTTAAACGAGCTGAATGTATGTGTTGGAGCTATACTGTCTTCCTGTAAAATAGTAAGCTAAGCAGAATTGCCAGCCAACTTTCGGTAACAGGAAAACTGAAAATAAAACCCATCATGTTGATGATAAACTCCTCCAAACAAAAAAATATATATATATAAAGATGAGTATATTCGTTTCTTTCCATAAATTTCTCCAGACGGAAATAATTTTAAGAGAAGAAAAATCACATTTGTTTACAAGTAGAAATGCAGAAAAGCATGACTTCAATTTTACTACTATTTTACTTAATCCATGTTCACATTAACAACCCCGAATAGCCGAAGTAAACAGTTATCTGTACAACTTACCCCATTGGCTCTACTAGCAGCTTGGAAATAAATTCTGTAGCTTTTATGGGGGAGAAGGGGAGTGTTCCAGTATCCATTGTATGTCTTATTATCACCAATTGTAAAAGGCTGCGCAGCTTGGAGGCTGTCTGCAGGAAATTCTGCAGCAAAGTAGTACTGTGAGTTCAGCAGAGAAGCATTCTGGAAGTGAATTGGCACTGGGTAGCACTTTAAGATTTCTGTTGTCTTTTTAGTTCTTCGAGGACGTTCTTCCTCAACAACTATTTGATAGACACTAGAAAAACAAGAGTATCATCAATGATATTTTATGATAACTGAACTGATCCACTCTGCCTTCAACTGCATGGACCCATAGGACACTCAAAATAAAGAACACACTGGACGCAGTCGATAGTGCTTGGTATATAACAGACTCTCATGCAGCACTTGCTCAGAGAAAGAGAGGGAGGGTGCTTCAGTTCTTCTTCAGAACTCTCCCACCCAAAACAACACTACTTAGTGAGAGAAACAAAATTCCCCGTCATTTAAAATTTTTAATATGATAATCTCTACTGTTTATCTGCGCAGAAGTAATGTTTTTCTCACATGTAACTGAAGATGATTTTACAGACAACTAACTCAGTTTACCTGACAAATACAATTAAATTATACCAACTATAAATTTATTTTAAAAAGCAATGCATTATTTTCTTTAATGACAACACAAGCAAAGTTTTAACAAATCACAAAACACAATGTGTAGTGATTCATGTTAACTAAGGTTTATCTTCCTATGTTTTCTTATGTTCCTTCGCCCTCACCATATTCAGTCAGTAGAAAGAAATGCATAAGAAAAGCAGAGATAAGGGATTACAGTTTCAAAAACCAAAGCCTTGGAGTTCCAAGTGATTAGTAAGACTAAGTCATGAACAAGGCCCCTCGAATCTCATATAAGAATGGGCTGGGCATGGGTATCTTTGAAGATGTCTGCAAGGGCGACAGTCCCACTAAGGAGCAGGTCTCTGGTACCTGCCCACCCTCTTCCAATGTCTTTGAATTCTGAAGTAACCTTAGGAGAATGGGAAAACCCTGAACTGATGGATTTTCAGAAAATTAATATATTTATTTAATACATTTGCTGCAGTGATGAATGTTGCTTGCAGTTTTGTTGGAAAAAAAAAAGTTTCTTATGCTGAGAAAAACTAAAGCTTCTCTGAACTGACTCTAGATTAGATTGTAAGTCCTCTGGCAGGACGAGGGATCTTTTTCTTACAGTATCAGAAAGGCACCAGAATTCTCACGAACCAAGAGCTGCTCAGTACAGAACCCATTAATACCAAGGAAAAGGCACAGAAGAGGGCTGCCTGCCATCCCCACCCATGGCGGGGAATGCCTAGGGAGGTTCCTCTCTATGTGACCTCCGAATCTGCATTCGTAGAACCACCTATCTCCGTGGGCACAACCACTTAGCACGTTCTATTACAGTAACGAAATGTGTGCTGCCATCCTATTGGTAACTCTGTCTAAATAAAAATCAGTTGTTTTAGAATATCAGACTCATTTCTCAGTAGCCAGGTAACCAGCAGGTTTACAGGGCAGTGAAAAAGTGAATTTTGCCAGTGATGTAAACTTAAAAAAAAAGGAGTACAACTCTTATTTCCTAAACGGCAGATACTTTCTATTGGATTGAGTCATGTAAAATGCTCCACATCAGTGGATCATTCATACAATAGTAAAGGCAAAGGCTCAAGGTCAAAGTGGAAGACTAAGTACTGCCTGTTCTGTAGCACAGCCACAGTGGACAGCTGTGAAACAAATCTAACCTGGAATTCCATTAAAAACAGTCCTGAAGAAGTGTGAACACTCTCTTGAAATCGCTTTTGTCGGGGTAAAAACGATGCACTGGTCTGGGCTCTAATGCTAATTCTGCTAAAAGCTGGGGTTTTAAATGTATTTCAATGAATTTATTTGAGTTTTTTCTCCTACGAAATGAGAGAATTAAGTGAATCTCAAACATGGATTTCATATATCTAGATTTTTTATTCAACATACGAGGACTGATCTCACAAAAGAGAGAAACCATAAGAATAATTATTTTCTTTGCAAAGTGATTCTCCATTT
>NW_012104843.1:1331531-1345593 GCF_000951045.1 Mandrillus leucophaeus | reverse complement strand
CACCACGCCTGGCTAATTTTGTTTTGCATGCTTAGTAGATATGGGGTTTCACCGTGTTAGCCAGGATGGTCTTGATCTCCTGACCTCATGATCTGCCTGCCTCAGCCTCCCAAAGTGCTGGGATTACAGGCATGAGCCACTGCTCCTGGCCAATAAAATAATTTTTAACATCACTTCCTTGAAATCTTTTTTCTGGTTCATTTGCTGTATGACATGATTTTCAAAACTTCAACTTAAAAACAACTTCTGGGAAATCCATATACTAGACAAAGCAGGAAAATAAGGATATGTGTGAAGAAAACATAGTTGCAGATATTCCACACCGGAAATGCTAGGCCAGGTGCCCAATGCACACAGATTTTATTTCTCCGTTTTCCTAATGTGAAAACTAAGGTCTAGAGGTGAAGTGCCATTTTACCAGGGCATTCTACTGAAGGGGCAGAGGTGGTCTGACAGCAGAGCCAGGTCTCCTAATCATCAGACCAGGCTGTACTGACATTCCTTACTCACAAGTCCAGTGAAGGCACTCATGGGAACCACCTGGCCTGAAGGGAATTTTCACTTGCTCCTGCACACACAACCAACACATAAGCTAGTCTCCATCGACTTTCCACAATCAATTTATTTTGAGTATTGTAAAGATTCACACTTATCACATCAAGGAAGTTATAGATGATAATGTTGGCTTTGACCTCAATTCCTTCTGTCATCTGTATCTGAGTCATTAACTGCTTTCAGGGAGGACATTCTCCTGGGCTCCACAGTGACTTTAGCACCTGGCTGGTGTCCTCTGAGCACTGTGATCTTCCTACCTCTTTCAACCTGCAAGGAGCTCCCTCCTGTTATAACCCCGCTAGACAAAAAAGCAGCACAGCTGCTCCTAGACTTTCCATGTCCCAAGATCCTAGATTCTCCTACCGCAAACATCTTTGCATCTATTCCTTCACCCTAGCCTGGACTCACGTTTGTCACTTAAATGTGGTTCCCTTCAAGGCAATGAACTCTAGTTACTCTCAGATGCCCTATGTCCTAAAACTGAGACCCTCAATGACCCTCTCTCAATGGCCTAGAGTCGGTTTCCTCATTTTCATGTCCTCTTGCTCTGCTCCAAACTCACAAAAACATGTTTTCTATGTAGACATAGCCATTTTGTGTCCTTGTATCACTATTCTCAAAAGTCCTATAAGCTTCTGACGGAGAAGGGCAAAGGTTTAGTCACTGTTGTGTCTCATGACACTTTGGCTGTGAAGTACATATTTCTGAAAGCATGCTATAATCCTTAAGTAGCTTCTATTTGGTTTGGGGGTATATTACACATTCTATGTACCAGGAGGGAGAAAGCACACCGATAGTCAAGACGATGCTTTGCCTTATTAAAATTTAATGTGAAGTTTATTTTGTATTCATTTCCCAAATACTCAAGAGCCAAAAAGAAAGCAATGACCAAGGAAAAGGTTTTATGATAACAGGATGCTAGTTATATTTTAGTTTATCCTGGATAACCCACAATTAAATAATGAACCTAAGGGAATCAAATGCTATGTCTCCATGTGCCCCCTGCACCTCCATCTCTCACTTCCCATTCCCCTCTCCTAACCTGGCTCATAGGTGTGATGTGTGAGTGTGTACACTGATTTATTATTTCAACGAATATTTTTTGAGTGCCTAATAGGTGTCAGGCACTGTTTGAGTTTATTTTAAACAACACAATGTTTGACGTTCTCTAACGATACAAAATTTTGTTTTGCAATATAAATATTATCTAAGCAAACATGAAAAAAATCATTTGTTTCAAGCAGCAGTTTTATGAGGATTAAGTGAAAATTTAAGAATTAAATGATCATTAGACAGGCCTCCATGTTAGCCAGTTGGCATGGGTTCTATTATACACTCTACTCCAGATATATTGGTTTTTAAATGGCTACCATCCACTCATCTTCAGATATATTAAAGGAAGAACTAAGTTGACTGGAGCAATTTCAAACCCAAAATGTCTTTTCATCCTTGCTCCACAAGACAAATTAGATTTGCAAGCATCCAGACCTCAAATCTATTTGCTCTTTAATAATTTAAGCGCTGAAAGGTCAAGCAGCTCTTTTCTATTCCCCTTTATCAAAGCCCAAGTGCTAATGAAAAATAGCTAAGTCCTATCTGCTGCCCAAGTGCCATAATTTGCTGTTTCCCTGATGGAAATTAACACATTATTAGCACCTAGGTCAACAGTACCTTGACAGAACTTTATAGCTGATGTGTTTTTCATCTGTACAAGTAACATCACTTCACTAATGAGTTTCATAAAATTTTTCCATCCACAATCATAATCTCAAAACTAGCTTTGAAAATCTCACCGTTAGAATGGTGTTTCTAGAAAGAGTTTTAAAAAGCAAATTTCTGAGAATAGAACACTGATCAGAAATTTCTAGCTTAGTGAGTTGAATTTAAATTCTATTATCCTTTTAATGGGTTGCCCATGCTGCCTTTGTTTATTAAAGTTGCACCACCCTCGCCCTGTCCTACCATTACTCTGGAATTTAAAGTTACATCAAATCTTCCCACTGCATGTGCAATATTAAAAGCACAATCCACAGTGAAGATGAATCTGCCAACACTGTGACATCACTATATCAGAACTTTCCTATGGAATGAAATTTAATTTACAGTTTAATTTATGCTAGGCGTTTCTACAACAAAATTCTACGGCCTTTACAAGGAGAATGAAAAATCTGCATTTATATGGAATAGCACATGAAGTATAACCTAGAAAAGAACATCTGAACATCTTTCATGTACTTTTTTAGACTCGTAAGTTCAAATGCGATAAAATGTTTTTAGTTTTTTCCTAACTCTGAGTTCCTGGAGAGGAAGCCTCATACATATGTGAAATTAACTTAAAATTTTTTGTCCTAATTCATTTCAAGATGAGTTGTAAATTCATTTTTTGTTATCCATTTATCATATTTCTTTTCACCATAAGATATGAGAGGGTTACCAATTGGATAATAGAAGGTAGGGAGGTAAGGAAGAGAAGAGAGAAGGAGAAAAGTTATAACCCTTTCATTGCTGCTTTTGCTAATCCTCTAAAACGGGCACTTCTGATCACTTCAGGGCCTTAGAATATTGTTCATTTTATCACTTCTAGGAGTGACTTTTGGCTTGATTTGCAATTTTTGGTAAAAATCATCCATTCTATATGTATAAAAAGAATACAGATTAGTATTGATATCTTCCTGAAGATTAATATGGGGGAGATGAAAGAAAATGAAAATATTAATTACATGCAAAGCATGAAAAAATAAACGTATAACTAAGAGTTACTGCCACGCAGCCACACTGAATTTATCTTTCTCTTGTTCTTTGCTCTGACATTGCCTTTTCCTAAATCTGTCAGCCTTTACTGAAATGACACCTGAATACTCCAAACAACCTGGTGAAACTGAACTCAGTTTTAAAAAGTATGTCACCAAATTACAATGAGTGGAAAAAAATCAGAATTCAGTGTTTGTCATTACGGCTCAGATTCCTTAGAGTCCTGCAGGTAACACTGAGAGTAACTGATCGGACACACTCCTGTTCATTAAATTATCAATGATAAATGGCAACTAGTTTTATACAGACAACTGGCAATGGGTAACACATTGCACAGGATAAATAGACCTGTGGGGCTGAATATTCCACATTAGCAACTTTAATTTCTCTTTGTCCTGCTCTGATGTAGATAAGACTGACCAGAAATTGCTGTGGAATATTTGCTGGGCACCACAAGCATTTTTTATGTTCTCTCAGCCATAACTCCTAACAAGGAGCCTGCCTGGCATCAGCAAGTTACTACTGCTCTGTGCGTGTGTGCCTGTGCACTCGCTCCCACACTCGGTTCAATACCCTGCTGCTCTGCTAGTTAGTGATAAAATCTGATATAATAAAATATTAATTAGAGCTGAAAGGTTGGGTGAGAAATATGAACTCAATTATCGTCCCATATTATGAACAAAGGGCACGGTGAAAAAATTTCTTTAGTTATGGAGGTTTGGGATAATAAAAAGAACAACTAGAACATTAGGCTCAGGCTGAGAAACTCTGTAAAAGGCCACCTATCATTAATCTTCACAACAGGCACCACATTTCGAGTAAATTAGTCCTAGATGGAACATCTTTAAGGGTGATTTCTCCTGCTTTTAACAAGTGAAGACGTTTTTCTTTGCATTTCCTATTTCATGTAAATTTAACACAATTTAATCATCTCAATTTCATAAACACATGACTACAAAATTATAATCCAAAATTCATTACTATTACGAAAAGTATGTTCTCTTAAATAGTCCTAATGATTTGAATAAAAATAGAAAGAGAATACTATCAAAGCTGCACCAAATATCTTTGTTCTTGTATGTTTGTCTGAATGATATTTTATAGTTTGTATTATATCCAATTCAAAATCTCTCAGTCCTGAAAAGTTCCAGCGCTTCGGGCCGGATGAGCTGGAATACAAATGCAACCATCAGAGAAAGGCAGGTGTGCCCACAGGGGTGCCGATGAGACAGCATTGACTTGGGAATCACTGTTCACAAGTGACTGGCTCCAGCTTTGCCCCTGAATCACCGACTGACCACTAAAGTCCTTCAGGCTCTAATATTTTATGACTCTCAGCACAAGATCATGCAAGTTGTGACATCAGCAAATGAGAAGAAAATTATTTCATTCATGTTTCCTCCATTCTTTCTTTCCACAATATTCACCACGTATCAGGCCTTGTTCCAGGCACAGGGGAAGAATCAAAAGAGGAATTAGGCACAGACTGCCCAGTCCTTGAAAAGCCCAGGCTAAGAGTGTTAGAAATACGTCACACCAGTGAAGAACTACCGTGCCAAGGATCTGATAAGGGTTTGCACAAAGGACAAAGTAACGGGACCCAGGGATATGTCAATCTCTACGTTAAAATCTCTCCTAGCATCTAGTACATGGAGGGCATCTGACCTCAATCTAGTGCCCAAATGTTCTCACCCTAAAACTGCTTCTGCAATGCTACAGTCACCAACATTCTCCTTGAATTAAAGATAATGCAACAGCAACAAAAACAAAAAGCTCAACATGTTTATTAATAGATCCAATACTGTCTCCATTCACTCCAATTGCTTGTGAGCACCCTGCATCAGCACAGAAGACGGAGGGCAATGACCTGGGTCCTACTACCTTAGATACTGCCCAGGTCCCAGCAGGTTTGCCCCCAGGAGTCCCCAGAGTGGCCCCAAGAGCTACCCAAGAACTGCAGGGTCTTCCTCACTCAATTCTTGTATTGCTGGACATGAAAACCAGGCTCCCTAGTCTTGACTCCTCTAGGAGCCCACATGGCCCGAGGTGAGGATGAAGAAGGAGGTACCTGAGGGTGGGCCACGAAAGAAGCTTGAAGGCAGGCATGGTCTTGGTCTCTGTTTTCCTCTCTCTTTCCAAATCACTGTCAGGCAAACTTGGAACTACTCTCTGTCACGTCTATAATCACTCCTCAGGCTACAAAGGCCATAATTTTTTGTTTCCAGTACTTCATAGGATATCCATTTTAATCCTTAAAGTTATATCAAAATATTATGTAAGTATTTTGTTGGTTTTTCTAGGGGGTGACTGGCAGTGGAATTTGGCTCTTAGAGCCATTCCTGGCCTTCCCTGTCTATAGTAGCCTCCCCGTACACCCTCCCACAGGCGCCCTGGGCCTGCCGCCCTCAGCACAGGAGCCTGGGAATGAGACTGGAGGTTTGATCCAATGCATAGAATCCTTCAGAAGAGATTATGCTAAAGAAAAGAAAATCTGAAAAGTAGGGGAGGGAAGGCTAGGCAGCATATTTTCATGCACAAAAGCAAGTCTGAAATGGAGTTTGAGGGAAAGTTAAATTAAGTTTCATTGTATAAAAGCTCAAATACATCTACTCTATTATTATTATCTTCCTCTGCCATTTTTTAAAGCTTCTTTTCAAAGGTTCTTAAATAACAAACTTAGTTTCCAAAATGAATTTTCAAAGAGATGACTGACATTGTCATCCTAGAAGCAACATTAATAAAAATGATCTTTGTTTTCTGGCAGTAAAGGAATCCAGAGTATTACTTTTTAATCCAATAAAACTCAAAAGCAGGCAGGGTGGTGGCAGTGGTGGTGGTGACAGGAAGGGATTTGGCACCTTTTGCTAAACTCACTGTAGCGATTCAGCAACAGTAAGTAAGAATAAAAAACAAGTTCTATAAAAAGCAGGAATATAGAAGCTGAAGTTTTACCACTGAATGACATTTTGATTCTATGTGTACCTCCGTGAATAAAGGAAAATTATTAGGTTAGAAGTCAGTTCCTTTCCCTAAACAATTTTAGCCACAGATAGAGCCTTTTCAAAAGGTTTGAAAAGTGCGACAAAAGTACATTTAGCCCCGAAGGTTTAAGATGCTCCTGCAGTCTCCATTTCTCCAATAAATAAAAGAGAACAATTAAAAAGTCACTTATAAGCATCTCAAAAGCACTGATGCTTAATTTATTGATTCTCGGGAGACTAATAAAAATGGTGAAAGGAAAAAGAACATACATACCAGCAGAAAAACACTGATTAATTTGATTAAAATAATCAAATCTTCTAAAACAATTTCGTTTACGTTCTTCAAGTTCTCAAAATTATATGGCTAAACATTTAGCAAGAGCTGGGTGTGGTGCCTCATACCTGTAAGTTCTAGCACTTTGGGAAGCCAAGGTGGGAGGATTGCTTGGGCCCAGGAGTTTGAGACCAATTTGTGCAAGAGAGTGAGACCCTGATGTATAGAAAATTAAAAAAAAAAAAAATTAGCTGGGTGTGGTGGCAAACACCTCTAAGTCCCAGCTCTTAGGAGACTGTGGTGGGAGGATGGCCTGAGCCAAGGAATTTGAGGTTGCAGCAAGCTATGATCATGCTACTGCACTCCAGCCTGGACAATGGAGTGAGATTCCACCTCTAACACATAACAAAACAAACAAACCAACCCCAAAATGTTTCAGCTTAAAAATAATAACAAGGAAATAATGAAGAAAACAAAAGTATTGCGTCTAAGAATTAAGCAAGCAGTAGGGATAAACCGCAGAGATTCCAATGATTATAATAAAGAAACAAAGGTGTAATGTATTTTCTAAACAGAGGCATACCCAGCTTAATAAGGCACTTCACATTACTGGGCTTCACAGATACTGCAGTTTTACAAATTGAAGGCTTGTGGCAACCCTTCCTTGAGCAACACTGTCACTGCCATTTTTCTGTCAGCATGCACTTACTTCATGTCTCTGTGCTACATTTTGGTAATCCTTTCAACATTTCAAACCTTTTCATTATTATTACAACTGTTACAGTGATCTGTGGTCAGTGATCTTTGATGTTACTCTTGTAATTGTTTTGGGGCGCTATGAACTGTGTCCATATAAGACAACCATCTCTCCCTGGGCATCCCTACTCCCTAAGACACACAACATTGAAATTAGAACAAATAATAACCATATAACGGCCTCTAAGTGTTCAGGTGAAAGGAAGAGTTGCAAGTCTCTCACTTTAAATTAAAAGCTGGCATTACTAAGTGTAGTGAGGAAGGCACGTCACAAGCTAAGACAGTTAGAAAGCTGGGCCTCTTGCACCAAACAGCCAAGTTGTGAGTGCAAAGGAAAAGTTCCTGAAGGAAATTAAAAGTGCTACTCCAGGGAACACATGAATGATAGGAAAGTGAAACAGCCTTATTGCTGATATGGAGAAAGTGTTAGTGGTCTGGATAGCGTATCAAACTAACTTGAGTGGTCTGGATAGAAGATCAGACCAGCCATGATAGTCCCTTAAACCAAGCCTAGTGCAGAGCAAGACCCTAACTTTCTTCAATTCTATGAAGGCTGAGGGAGGTGAGGAAGCTGCAGAAGAAATGTCTGAAGCTAGCAGAGGTTGGTTCATGAGGTTTAACAAAAGTAGTCATCTTCATAACATAAAAGTACAAAGTGAAGCAGCAAGTGCTGATGTAGAAGCTGCAGTACGTTATCCAGAAGATCTAGCTAAAGTCATTGATGAAGGTGACTACACTAAACCACAGATTTTCAGTGTAGATGAAATGGCCTTCTATTGGAAGCAGGTGCCATCTAGGGCTTTCATAGCTGAAGAGGAGAAGTCAATATCTGGCTTCAAAGGGTAGGTTGACTCTTGTGTTATGGGCTCATGCTGCTAGCAAGTTTAAGCGAAAGCCAGTGCTCATTTACCATCCTAGGGCCCTTAAGAATCATGCTAAATCTACTCTGTCTGTGCTCTTGAAATGGAAAAACAAAGCCTGGATGATACCACATCTGTTTACAGTATGGTTTCCGAATATTTTAAGCCCACTGTTGAGACCTACTTCTCAGAAAAAAAGATTATTTTCTAAATATTACTGCTCATTTGACAATGCACTTGATCACCCATGAGCTCTGATGGAGACGTACATGGGATGAATGCTGGTTTCATACCTGCTAATGCAACATACATTTTGTCGCCCACGGGTCAAGAAGTCATTTTAACTTTCTTGTCTTATTATACACAGAATAGATTTTGTGATTTTTGTCGCCCATGGGTCAAGGAGTCATTTTAACTTTCTTGTCCTATTATACACAGAATAGATTTTGTGATGCTATAGCTGCCATATGTAAGTATTCCTCTAATGGGTCTGGTCAAAGTCATGGAAAGGAGTCACTATTCTAGATGCCATTAAGAACATCTGTGATTTATGGGAGGAAGTCAAAGTATTAATATTAACAGGAGCTTGGAAGAAGTTGATTCTAACCCTCAAGGGTGACTTTGAGGGGTTCAACACTTCAGTGGAGGAAGTCACTGCAGATGTGGTGGAAAGAATAACTAGAATTAGCAGTGGAGCCTGAGGATGTGACTGAGTTGCTGCAATTTCATGATCACACTTGAACAGATGAGAAGTTGCTTCCTATGGGTATGCAAAGAAAGTGGTTTCTTAAGATGAAATCTACTTGTGATGAAGATGCTGTGACCACTGTTGAAACGACAACAAATGATTTAGAATATTATATTAACATAGTTGATAACACAGTGACAACGTTTGAGAGGACTGACTCCAATTTTGAAAGAAATTCTACCATAGGTAAAATGCTATACAATAGCATCTCATGCTATAGAGAAATCTTTTGCGAAAGGCAAAGTCTATTGATGTGGCAAATTTCTTTGTCTTATTTTAGGAAATTGCCGCAGTCACCCAAACCTTCAGCAGCTACCACCCTGATTAGTCAGCAACCATCCACATTGAGGAAAGACCCTCCACCAGCAAAAAGATTATGCTTCATTGAAGGCTCAGATGATCATCCGTACTTTTACCAATAATGTATTTTTTAATTAAGGTAGACACATTTTTTAAGACATAATGCTATTGCTCACTTAACAGACTACAGTATAACATAAACAAAACTTTTCTGTGCACTAGGAAACAAAAAATGCTTTGTTGTGATATTCACTTTATTGCAGTGATCTGGAACTAAGCCTGCAATAACTCCAAGGTATGCCTGTACTAGAAAAGACAATAAAGAAAGGATATTAATTTGCAGAATAGTCTATGTCTGCAAAGGTAAGTGTAACCATCTTGGTTCTGAAGAGTCAGCAGGAAAGATGTCTTCTCATCAAGCAAAGTGGGGGACAAGAGAATGAGCACAGCTCCCAGGAGGAGGTAAGGTCCTGACGGCTCACATGCCCTGTGGCTCTGAGCACAAGATTAAGTGTTACATGGAGAGCTCATAGCTTTGGGGTTAGAGTAGACAAGTCTGTTAACCTCCCTGAACCTCAGTTCTTTCAACTGTAAAGGGGAAACGCTGGCATCTAGCGAGGAAGCCTGCTCTGCATCATGAGAAATGATTTCATTTGGGATCAAGCATGGGCTTGGCACATCACAGCTCCTCGATCCAACTAACATCGATTATTCATTTTCTATTGCTGTAATTATTATTCCTTTATCACAAGCTTCTCAGAAGAACATAACTGAGGCTCAGGAATATAACACTAAGACCCAGAAAATTTCCCAAGACGTGGGCGGAACAACAGGGGCTACCACGTTATCTGTAAGTTGTTTCTATCACTACAGAAATCAACAATAAGAAAAGGTTTCCTGTACTGAACAGATAACATCTGTGTTTGATGCTGTCCTGACTGCTTTGCTTACAGGTCACTAATTCTCCCAGCTGTCCTTTGAGGTAGATACTATTATTACTTTTGAGTTGGACATTAAATCTCGGCAAATGAGAATTTAAACCCAGAAGCATCAAGCTCCATGCTGTGGTTGCATTTTTTCGGTTCTTACCAACATTGCCTTTTACTCCCTGGAATGAGTTACCACCTATAAATAGTTCTACCAATAATGCCTTCTCTTATTGCTGGGATGTTTTGATGGAACAAGAGATCTAAAACATTGATGATTTTACCAAATGAATGCACAATATTAATACCAAACACACATTTCTTACAATTTCTATAAAAGTATTGTCAAATATGTGTGATTGTTAAAACATAGTTCCTATGTAGGTGACAACCACAGCATATCGGCGTAAGTATAGTACTAAAAGCAGAGTGCAATGGGGATAAAGACTCAATCGCAATGTAGTCAACATTTTTAAAGCAAATCATGATATTATAGCTTTATTCTCTTTGAGCAATTCGGTTTGTGAAGAATTTTCACTGATCGTAATCCTTCTGACCAGGCTGTGAGACAGGCAAGCAGCATATTTACTGGCAACTTTACAAATGAAACAGACTTAGAGAATTTAGAGGGTGACATGGTTGGGTATTTGTCCCTGCCCAAATCTCATATTGAATATAATTTCCAATTGGGAACTGGAGGTGCAGTCTGGTGAGAGGTGTTTGGATCATGGGAGCGCATCCTTCATGAGTGGCTTAGGCCATCTCCTTGGGGATAATTGATATCTCAATCTGAGTTAGCATGAGATCTGGTCTCTTAAAAATGTGTGGCATCTGGCTGGGAGTGGTGGCTCATACCTGTAATCTCAGCACTTTGGGAGGCCAAGGTGGGCAGATCACTTGAGGTCAGGAGTTCGCAACCAGCTTGGTGAACATGGCAAAACCCCATCTTTACTCAAAATACAAAATTAGCCAGGCATGGTGGTAGGCGCCTGTAATCCCAGCTACTTGTGAGGCTGAGGCAGAAGAATTGCTTGAACTGGGGAGGCAGAGGTTGCAGTGAGCTGAGAGTGTGCCACTGCCCTCCAGCCTGGGTGACAGAGTGAGACTCCATCTCCACATACACACAATTTAAAAAAAAAAAAAAAAAGGTGTGGCATCTCCCTCCTCACTCTCTGTCTTGCCCTGCTTTCGCCATGTGACATGCCTTCTTCCTCTTTGTCTTCCGCCATGGTTGTAAGTGCTGGCATATATTTACAGGTGGAAGATTGGAGGCTTCTGAGGCCTCCCCAGCAGCCAAGCAGATGCCAGCACCATGCTTCCTGTAAAGCCTGCAGAATGCTGAGGCGATTAAACCTCTTTTCCTTACAAATTACCCAGTCTCAGGTATCTTTACAGCAAAGCAAGAAGAGCCTCACACACAGGGTGACTTCAGGTCACACAATTAGTAAACGACCCAGCCGAGATCCAAACCCAAGTCTTCTTGTGTCTGTGCCAAGGGTTCTTTTAATTTGTGATACTACCTTTCTAAACTATTAAGTTGTATGAATTGTTTACATCAGAGAGATTAGATGTCACTTATTCTATCAAATGAAACTTCAGTCATTTGGCGAGAACTGGGAGGTGGAACCCCTGAGCACAGCCTGCTCCAATCAAAAGCCTTTGTGTTTGTCAAGAGACAGTTTTGATGCATCCATCCATGGTAATCTGTTAACTTTCCATCCAGAAGCCACGTGGGTCCATTTACTTCCCCAATGTCCCGGCCCCAGTGGTTGATCTAATATGCAAACCCCGTCATATTTTTCGTCTCAGTAAAAATTCTTCTACAGTTTAAAAGAATGAGAAGCAAATAATAAAAACAAAACAAACCAATACTCATGGAAGGCTGTGCTTGGCACAGAACCAGGATTGCAAACACAGAGGTAAAATCACAGAGAACAGGCCTGGCCCTGAAGGAGCTGGTAGGTGGCCAGGACAACCAGTCAGCAGCCAGTGCAGTGAATCTAGGGCTGAGCTCTCTGGGAGAGCTGCAGGACACAGAAGGGCAGGGGGCCAGGGCGGGCTCTCCAAGGAGGTGACATCTGGGCCATAGCTAGGAGGGGAGTGGAAATAAGTGAGAGAGAGAGAGAGACCGTGGGGAGAGAGTGTGTGTGTGTGTGCAGGCAGGACAGCGGAGGGAAGAAAAAAGAGAGACAATTCCATGAAAGAAACATCAATTGCAAAATAAACAAACCCACAAAATGGCATGGAACCACCCAGGATATTCTCAGGCATATATTTACAGGTGGAAGGCAGGCGGCCCCAGGAAGTGAGCAGAAGCCAGAGGCTTCCCCATTAGAGGAAGTCTGGATTTATGCTGAGGGCAATAGGGAGACACTGCTGGGTTATTAACCTGGGAGGAAAGACCCTGCAGCCACAGGGTGGAACGGGGATTGGAGATCTGAGAAAGACAAATATGAACTAAAACAGTGATTGTGGGGATGGAAGGTAAAGCGAAAAGGAGGCGGGGCGGGGGGGGCGGTGCGAAAGGCAAAGTCTATTGATGTGGCAAATTTCTTTGTCTTATTTTAGGAAATTGCCGCAGTCACCCAAACCTTCAGCAGCTACCACCCTGATTAGTCAGCAACCATCCACATTGAGGAAAGACCCTCCACCAGCAAAAAGATTATGCTTCATTGAAGGCTCAGATGATCATCCATACTTTTACCAATAATGTATTTTTTAATTAAGGTAGACACATTTTTTAAGACATAATGCTATTGCTCACTTAACAGACTACAGTATAACATAAACAAAACTTTTCTGTGCACTAGGAAACAAAAAATGCTTTGTTGTGATATTCACTTTATTGCAGTGATCTGGAACTAAGCCTGCAATAACTCCAAGGTATGCCTGTACTAGAAAAGACAATAAAGAAAGGATATTAATTTGCAGAATAGTCTATGTCTGCAAAGGTAAGTGTAACCATCTTGGTTCTGAAGAGTCAGCAGGAAAGATGTCTTCTCATCAAGCAAAGTGGGGGACAAGAGAATGAGCACAGCTCCCAGGAGGAGGTAAGGTCCTGACGGCTCACATGCCCTGTGGCTCTGAGCACAAGATTAAGTGTTACATGGAGAGCTCATAGCTTTGGGGTTAGAGTAGACAAGTCTGTTAACCTCCCTGAACCTCAGTTCTTTCAACTGTAAAGGGGAAACGCTGGCATCTAGCGAGGAAGCCTGCTCTGCATCATGAGAAATGATTTCATTTGGGATCAAGCATGGGCTTGGCACATCACAGCTCCTCGATCCAACTAACATCGATTATTCATTTTCTATTGCTGTAATTATTATTCCTTTATCACAAGCTTCTCAGAAGAACATAACTGAGGCTCAGGAATATAACACTAAGACCCAGAAAATTTCCCAAGACGTGGGCGGAACAACAGGGGCTACCACGTTATCTGTAAGTTGTTTCTATCACTACAGAAATCAACAATAAGAAAAGGTTTCCTGTACTGAACAGATAACATCTGTGTTTGATGCTGTCCTGACTGCTTTGCTTACAGGTCACTAATTCTCCCAGCTGTCCTTTGAGGTAGATACTATTATTACTTTTGAGTTGGACATTAAATCTCGGCAAATGAGAATTTAAACCCAGAAGCATCAAGCTCCATGCTGTGGTTGCATTTTTTCGGTTCTTACCAACATTGCCTTTTACTCCCTGGAATGAGTTACCACCTATAAATAGTTCTACCAATAATGCCTTCTCTTATTGCTGGGATGTTTTGATGGAACAAGAGATCTAAAACATTGATGATTTTACCAAATGAATGCACAATATTAATACCAAACACACATTTCTTACAATTTCTATAAAAGTATTGTCAAATATGTGTGATTGTTAAAACATAGTTCCTATGTAGGTGACAACCACAG
>NW_012104843.1:1300982-1329161 GCF_000951045.1 Mandrillus leucophaeus | reverse complement strand
AAAAAAAAAAAAAAAAAAAGAAAAAGAAGAAAACCAGATTGCTTCAAAGGTAATTGTTCTTTTATAGTTCTGCATTCTATGGAAGGTTCACGATATTTAACTTTTATTTAGGGATGAAAATAGAATTTAAAACTCCACGTTCCTGATATGTCCCAGTAGTTAAACAAAGGTCTAGGGTCTTCTTATCTATAAATGTTTCGGGTGATAATTACTCCTGCTGGCAAGAAAAAGAAGAGGTTCATTCAATAAACATCTATTGCACTCTTAATTAGGTTAGAGGTATTGCGTGATATTCACAAACTAAATTATTAAAATCATTTTGTGATCAAACGATTTTGCATTTCTGATTACATTTACATGTTTTACGTAACGTTTAGCCTATGAAAATGCTCACTCTCAACATTAAATATGGTCATGAGTCACTTAATGATGGGGATATATTCTGAGAAGTGCCTCATTAGGCCATTCCATCTTGTGCAAACATCATAAGGTGTACTTACAAAAACCTAGATGGTACAGCCTACGACACCCCTATGCTGTACGGTAGAGCCTATTGCTCCTACGCTACACAGCTATACGGTATATGACTGTACTGAATACCGCAGGCAACTGTAAAACAGTGGGAAGTATCTGTAAACCTAAAGCTAAATGAAGAAAAGGTGCAATGAAAAGACGGTATTATAATCTTTCAGGACCACTGCAGTATATGCAGTCTGTTGAATGAAATGTCCTTATGTTGTGCACAACTGCACGTAAATCTAATTAATGCTCCTGAGTGATGGTCAAACCTTGTGTGTTTTTAATTTCATTGACAGGATGACCACTGTTTAGGTCTCTTTAACTTCTCTTATCTTAGGCTTTTCTACCTATTGGTAACCTACTTGGTGAACCTACCTACCTACTTCCTCCTCAGGTTTCAGTTTAATCAACACATTCTCAGTAAGACACTCCTGATTCTCCTGTTGAGATTTCATCCTTCTGTCACATACTCTTAGAGTACCCTGGACTTTTCTAGACAGCTTTTATCACAACCCTAGCACAATGACTTGAAGATAATAAGTGTTCAGTAGATATCTGGTGAATGAACAAAGTATAAATGAATAGTAGCCAAGTGTCAATCCTAATATTTCCCACAACACTTTTCAATGCTATGAAGGGCCAGGATTTTAACCAGGTACTAATAACTGGACAGAGCTCTTACGACTTCTCATTGAGCAGAAAATACATTGATACAGGACAGGAAAACACTTAGCAGGTAAAAGTAGAGATGGGACGGAACTAGGCCATACATACACGTCAAAAGGGACAGATTATAGGGGGAAAAAACACCAAGACCACTCCCTAATCTTTCTACTGTCTGATTGAAGAGCTGAATATTAATTAATTAAGTTGCAACCAAATACAGGTAAGCCTCACAAGTGTAATATAACATACTTAACAAAATAGTTATTGAGGAAATAGAAGGCATATTAGCACTTTTGTGTACCCTGGAGTTCTTATAATAAATACTTACATTGTGTATACTTATAAGTGCTGGTTGATAAAATGATCTGCTGAAGAGAATGATGTAAAACATAATTCCTTCTGTATCTGTGCCCTTATCCCTCTCCCCACCACCAAACTAGGATGAAGCAGAAGTGTGACATGAGGAATGTGGTCAGGGCCTCTGAGTTGGAACTCAGTTCTAACAGTTTAGGGCTCTAAGAAGCATACCGGATTAGTGGTCACACATGACTTTATCAGCCTCTTAGAACTTGCAACCTTTCCTCACATTTCACACACATGAAAGTGAGGCATCTATAGTTAAATCAGTTAATCTCTGTCAAAATTTCCAAGATCCTCTCCCAGAAAGGCTATCGGCCTTAGCCTGGAACACGTCTAGAAGTTCATCCCTTAAACTCCCTAAATCAGTAACTGTGATTAAGAAGACCCAGGGGTTCCCGAGAGCAAATGGCAGAGCAGCTTTACAATTCGTAAAGTAATATATTGTTCAGTGCAACCATTTGCAGTCTTTCAGTGCTCTGAGTTTATAATTGAAACTGTTTCTAATTTATTCCACTATTAACATTTAAAGATGGTCTATCTAGATGAGGGAAAAGAAACAGCATGTAACTTTCTCTACGGTCAATGGAAAAAGAGGTCGACTTTAATGTCTCCCTCCTTCCTGCTGAATGGCTTCTGTGCAGCTGGTCAGTAAGAGGGGAACACACAACACAGCCTGGCCCTCGCCTCCAGGAATGTGCAAGGTGTGGCCTCCACTGTGAAGGACACTCAAGAGCTTTCATGGAGTCTGTAGTTCCAACTCAAATATTTGCCTTTTCAGAGACAGCATGGGTTCTTTTGGGGATAACAAAGTAGTATGATGAAAAACTTAGGTCTTCCCCAGCCCTAGCCAAGAATGAGCTACAGTCGCCCACTAAGTGTGCTGCTGGCATGCCTTCTGAAGCTGAGAGAAGCATTTCACTTTCTAACTTTTAGTAACCAGAGGTGCTACCCACATCCATTGAGCAGGCATCATGGTCACACCCCAACATGTACAGTCATCATCACAAAATTGATGGACGCAGGCTCACGGCAAAGGGGTTACGGTGCAATATAAGGAAGGTAGGAGAAGCAACAAAAGAAAGATCCAGAAGGTTTTTCCAAACAAGAGACACTAAGAACAATTTTTTACTGCTTATGAAAATTGGGGTTGAAAAATATTTATATAATTAGTGATTTCCAATGAATTATTGGAAAGTCATTGCTAGGCTAGTTTTTCAATTTCAAGTGTTCTAGTATTTACTGTAACAATACCCTGGACAGTATTTTTATCAACAATATATTCTTTTCCTCCTTCTAAAAAGGACTAAGTGTTTTTGATTTCTCTAAATCCTTTTTCTAATGAAAATCAGCACCAGGCATTTATGAAACCCCCTTCCTCCATGCCCTCAGGGTTAGCTCTATCTTAACTGGGCCCAGCACATCCTCCAGCATTTACGCCGCTCCTATTTGTTTGTTCTGCGGCGCCATGCCCTCTAACCCATCCTCCATTACTGCTGTGTGTCTTCCTTACATTTTTTCCCTGACCTGAATCCTGTAAATAGCTACTCATTGGTATGGAGTGCAAGGTCATCCAATTCATCCTCTTATCTCCCTTGCTTCTTCTCCCATCTCACCCCTCTCTGATTATAACACACTTCTCATTCTCAGATCAGGCTAAACTACTCAGTCCTCCCCATCCTCATGGAGGCAACCTGTCTCTCTCATTTTTTATTCCTTGCCAGCCACATACCTAACCTCCCTCGCAACATATTCCACATCACACAGATGCTCTGAACAACAGCCATCTGTCAAGATTCAGCTACTCGGCCCCAGGGTTACCTCCTCTCTGAAGTCTTAGCTGGCTCTTCCCTGTACTGACCACTCCTTCGTCAGGCCACTCAGCCTCTTAGAACTTGCAACCTTTCCTCACATTTCACACACATGAAAGTGAGGCATCTATAGTTAAATCAGTTAATCTCTGTCAAAATTTCCAAGATCCTCTCCCAGAAAGGCTATCGGCCTTAGCCTGGAACACGTCTAGAAGTTCATCCCTTAAACTCCCTAAATCAGTAACTGTGATTAAGAAGACCCAGGGGTTCCCGAGAGCAAATGGCAGAGCAGCTTTACAATTCGTAAAGTAATATATTGTTCAGTGCAACCATTTGCAGTCTTTCAGTGCTCTGAGTTTATAATTGAAACTGTTTCTAATTTATTCCACTATTAACATTTAAAGATGGTCTATCTAGATGAGGGAAAAGAAACAGCATGTAACTTTCTCTACGGTCAATGGAAAAAGAGGTCGACTTTAATGTCTCCCTCCTTCCTGCTGAATGGCTTCTGTGCAGCTGGTCAGTAAGAGGGGAACACACAACACAGCCTGGCCCTCGCCTCCAGGAATGTGCAAGGTGTGGCCTCCACTGTGAAGGACACTCAAGAGCTTTCATGGAGTCTGTAGTTCCAACTCAAATATTTGCCTTTTCAGAGACAGCATGGGTTCTTTTGGGGATAACAAAGTAGTATGATGAAAAACTTAGGTCTTCCCCAGCCCTAGCCAAGAATGAGCTACAGTCGCCCACTAAGTGTGCTGCTGGCATGCCTTCTGAAGCTGAGAGAAGCATTTCACTTTCTAACTTTTAGTAACCAGAGGTGCTACCCACATCCATTGAGCAGGCATCATGGTCACACCCCAACATGTACAGTCATCATCACAAAATTGATGGACGCAGGCTCACGGCAAAGGGGTTACGGTGCAATATAAGGAAGGTAGGAGAAGCAACAAAAGAAAGATCCAGAAGGTTTTTCCAAACAAGAGACACTAAGAACAATTTTTTACTGCTTATGAAAATTGGGGTTGAAAAATATTTATATAATTAGTGATTTCCAATGAATTATTGGAAAGTCATTGCTAGGCTAGTTTTTCAATTTCAAGTGTTCTAGTATTTACTGTAACAATACCCTGGACAGTATTTTTATCAACAATATATTCTTTTCCTCCTTCTAAAAAGGACTAAGTGTTTTTGATTTCTCTAAATCCTTTTTCTAATGAAAATCAGCACCAGGCATTTATGAAACCCCCTTCCTCCATGCCCTCAGGGTTAGCTCTATCTTAACTGGGCCCAGCACATCCTCCAGCATTTACGCCGCTCCTATTTGTTTGTTCTGCGGCGCCATGCCCTCTAACCCATCCTCCATTACTGCTGTGTGTCTTCCTTACATTTTTTCCCTGACCTGAATCCTGTAAATAGCTACTCATTGGTATGGAGTGCAAGGTCATCCAATTCATCCTCTTATCTCCCTTGCTTCTTCTCCCATCTCACCCCTCTCTGATTATAACACACTTCTCATTCTCAGATCAGGCTAAACTACTCAGTCCTCCCCATCCTCATGGAGGCAACCTGTCTCTCTCATTTTTTATTCCTTGCCAGCCACATACCTAACCTCCCTCGCAACATATTCCACATCACACAGATGCTCTGAACAACAGCCATCTGTCAAGATTCAGCTACTCGGCCCCAGGGTTACCTCCTCTCTGAAGTCTTAGCTGGCTCTTCCCTGTACTGACCACTCCTTCGTCAGGCCACTGGATCCCATCCTCATCCCTACTTACTATAGGACACTAGATTCCACGTAGCTCTCTTTCCCATCTACACTGCCAGCCCCTGGAGAAGAGAGTCCATAGCAGCTTCCTCCATATCCCCAATGCTCGAAGGCTCCTTGTGTGGAGAAGAGAATGGGATGTCTAGGAAGGTAGTGTTAATGGACTGAACATCTTTCCTTGAACTTACAGAGAGTGAGATAAACAAAAGGGTTGCTACTGCTTGAGAAAAAGAAAACATGCTTTATGCTTCATAACCTTGAACTACTAAACCGTAACCATTTGTATGCCAACAACCATAATTTATGAGAAACTTTTCAAAACAAAAATGCCTGATTATCTCCTGTCTTTCTTAAAAACATTTCTTTTGTAGAGATGGGTCTGTGTTGGGCCTCTCTATGTTGTCCAGGCTGATCTTGAACTCCTGGGCTCAAGCAATCCTCCAGCCTCAGCCTCCTGAGTACAGGTACACACAACCATGCCTAGGTTGGGACTACAGGCATATAACCATGCTCAGCTATGTTTTTTGTTTGTTTGTTTTTGTTTTTTAATTTTCTTTTTTGTAAAGACGGGGTCTTGCTACATTGCCCAGGCTGGTCTCAAACTCCTGGCTTCAAGTGATCCTCCCACCTTTGCCTCCCAAAGTGCTGGGACGGTCTTTCGTTAATAATAATCATCACTCTCTGGTTTCAGTTCCACATTTGAGGTGCCCTGCATTCGAAATTGAACACTGCTGTGCTTTTACGAAGGGTCATGTCAGTATTGGTGAATATGCTCCTTGAATTTGCCAGAGGCACTGTGCATCCTGTCTCTAATACCCACTCTGAAGGCTGAGGCAGGGGGATCGCTTCAGCCTCGGAAGATCAAGACTGCAGTGAGCTACAATTGCACCACTGTACTCTAGCCTGGGCAACGGAGTGAGACTCTTTGTCTCAAGAAAAGAATAAATAAACGAAAGAAAGAAAATAAAACTTTTCCGTATCTTATTAATGAAAAAACTTTGAATCCATGAACAGACATTAAAATTCTCTCCTAGGTGCTAGTTTACTGGCTGGAATGATGGAATTTGTGTTCTTCTGGGCCATCTCACGATTTAAATAATTTTATGTGACAGAGCTGATGTGCTGATCAATAAAAAGACAACAATCGTTTACATTGAGAGTTTAATGCAATTTCAAGAATCTACATGAACCAAGCTGAGTGTTTGTAGGGAAATCAATACACGACCACCTTACTTGGTGAAGTGCATAAACAAAGTTCAACTGAATTTTCAACATCAATGAATATGGATTAAAGAAAAAAATCAAATCAATTGAAAAAAATGGGTTTTGGAAATCACACAATGACAGTATTTTTGAATACACAATACTGTGCAAAATCCAGGAAAGCAAACAGATGTTCGCTTCCATTTCCCTCCTCCTTCTAGTATTTATCTTATCATTTGGGAAAAGCTTTCTTGTATTGCAGTTTGATTACATGTGCATTTTGCAGATTTCCAGATGTGTTCAAATGTTTTAATTTACATTATGGCTTTATATTTAGGTCCATATGATTCCCTAATCAGAGTTCTTATTTGTCTAAACATTACATGAAATTGAGAATTTTAATATGCCCTATTTAGTTAGAGGGTACTATACATATTTTTTCCCCAACCTAGTCTTTCTCGCTATATTGGTCTTCCATCTATTCTACAGATAATCAGTTCAATTATGTTGTCCGATATAATGAATCTTTTGAAGACAACATTCACTTTTCTGCAAAAAAAAAAAAAAAAAAAAAAAAGATACATATATATATATATTTTCGACAGGCGAGGTTGAAATAATTTCCTCTCTCAAATGTGTGCCAACACAATTTACCCATTTAAGATAGGCATCCTTCCAATAAAGATGATGTCTATAGCAGGTTTCCCCATAATGCTTATGGAATGATGTCCCATAAGGATTGATCATGATTCTAAGATTACAGATGTGAATAATGAACATGGATGTATTTATTAATTTCAAGATGCTAACAGGGGAAGCAGGTATTAGGGACTGGAGGCAAAGTGCTTCTGGCAAATTCAAGGAGCATATTCACCAATGCTGATATCACCCTTCTTAAAAGCACAGCAGTGCTGAACTTGTAAACCAGGATGTTATGACAACTAGAAAAGAGGGTGAGGCAACACGAAGTGATGAAATGATGTAAGGTCTGCAGAGAAAGTTATGTATTTTGGACTCTAACAAGAATTTGGATATGTATTTTTACAGACATTAGAATAGGAAGCCTGAGGACACCAAGAACTACTAGTAAGGTCCCAAAGTCTCCGAAAAACAACTAGACGTGTGTAAAAGTAAGCAACAATAAAATCATGTCTTAGTGAGGCATATGTTAGAAAAAAGAACAGTAGTTTGGAGTGTGCCCAGCACCTTGTAAAGACCAGGGAAGAGGGCTGGGAAAGCGGTGCAGGCAGATCGCCCAAAGAGCAATTATTTTAAAACTTAGTCTTGGCCAGGCATGGTGTCTCATGCCAGTAATCCCAGCACTTCGGGAGGCCAAGATGGGTGGATCACCTAGGGTCAGGAGTTCAGGACTAGCCTGGCCAACATGATGAAACCCTGTCTCTACTAAAAATACAAAAATTAGCCGGGCGCGGTAGCACACGCCTGTAATTCCAGCTACTTGGGAGGCTGAGACAGAAGAAATCGCTTGAACCTGGGAGGCAGAGGCTGCAGTGAGCTGAGATCAGGCTACTGCATTCTAGCCTGAGCGACAGAGTGAGACTCCATCTCAAAAACAAACCAGTCAACACAACTTGGACAGATCTATACAAAGATGCAAATGAAAGTCCAACAGAAAGCGTTTGAAAGTAAGACACAAGTACACAAAATGTGCAAAAGGTATCCATATAAGAACAAAGTACTGTGGAATAACGGGCTGTTTTTGAAAAATGATTAAGCTTTCAGCTTCCTTCGGTTTGGAGGCATTGAAGCTGAGTGAATTCTAACTATTCACATGATCATGATGCTTTCTGCAGTAAAACATCGAGTCCTTTCCCAATGACTCTTTATTGCTGAGTCTGAGTAACTGTTAAGTGGATCAGAAACAAATGACGCTCCCAAGGCCATGGTCAGAGCATACATTTTCATTTAATAAATTTCAGCTTTTAAAGTCAACAAAGACTGACCCATGGCCATGGGTACACTTGAGTCTTGGATAGCATCTAATGTATGCCTTGGATCCATCGGATTAGTGCAACCTCTCAGTGCCACCCACAGGCATCAACCCAGAGGGCCTGGGCAATGTCAAGCACATCACTTGAAATGTAGCAGTTAACACGATCTCCAATTTGGAATAGAGCTTTTATATATTTCGCAGTATTCTCACAAACTGCATCTATGAACAGCAAGCATAAAACTTTACATGAGCTACTGTGTTGCATTCTTCTACAGTATAAACTAAAAATTCTTTTAAAAAATTTGGAGATTTTTGAAATAAAAATTTCTGTGACTCTTCCCTAATCTGACTTCACTAAAAACTAATACTATTCTGGTTTTATTTATGACTTTATGAACCGAGACCTCCATATATATTTTAATGAACACAAGGAAATCTAACTGATTGCCTTATGATACTGCAGTGAAAACATGATCAAATATAGCGAGTTGTAAAAAGATTAATGAAATCAAATTCTACAAAAGGAATGTGAAAATAAACCCTAAAATGCCTTGTCAATGTAAATGTTTCTTCCAAGTACTCTATTCAAAGTAATAGATGACTCTGAAGGGAATCTATTCTGATAATACAAAGGTAAAACATTTAAATCCCTCCGAATCAAGTAGAAATTTCACCTATGTAGATTAATGAGCTTATGACAAGTTGATACTCCAGAGTTATTCAGGTATTCTTTTGCTCTGTCTTGGAAATAATAAATTTATTTTATTCAGTCACTGTAAAAGTTACACTTTATAATTGCTTAGCTATATAAATCATCATGGGATAAGACGCGGGCCTAGATGTTGATAATTAACTCAAATCTGTTCAAATAAAGACTTCACAATGTTCTTTCCAATCATCTTTTTTTTTTTTAAAAAAAAACAACTATACATCCCATATTCTATTGAGAAATTAGCTAATTTACTAAAAATTAAATGACATAAAACCCAAAGTAAACACACAAATGAAAAAATTTAAACATCCATTCAAAGAGAGCTGAGAACAAAAATGCCATCTGCCCTTGTGTAACCAAATTGCATCAGGCAGTCACCTTTTAATTTAACACTACCTCCTCAACAGACTAGTGCTTGGTTCCTTATCTTCAAAAGAACAACCCACTTGCATCAGCATAAAACCCTTTAAACAATACTTGACCACCTTACGTCAAAGCCCTTTCATTTTCCTCAGTCATTACTTTTAATTAGAGCTAATAAAGATACGGATTTACATGCTGGCTGACATTTGCAGCAAATCCCTAGAAAACACGTTGGAGGAATTAATCAACTTGATTTAGTTTTCTTCTCTCTAGAGCTGGCCCACCCCTCTGTTCCATACCTGACAGGTGCTCCTCTGCTGTGGGCAGGTTTCAGCATGACTGTCACGGTATTGTCAGTTTGATTCAGAGGTGTCTCAAGTTCATAAGCTGGCATAGAGGGCGCTGGGGGAAAAGGCATAGGATGGAAGACTCATTATTTCTGGTTGATCTTCTCAGTTTAGTTTCCACTTCCCTTTACAAAGAGCATTAAGAACACAGTGCATTTACTTTACATTGGAGCTATCAACGACCATGAGCAAGCTTCGCATATATTCCCTACACAGAAGCACAGGGACAGCTGCTAAAAGCAGCCCATAGTGCCCTCTGTGATCTTCAGTTGAAGTTGGGAGATGGTATGAGGGGGTTTGTGAGGTGTGAGTAATATTCCGTTTCTTGATTTGGATTCTGGCTAAATTAGCATAGTCGGCTTGTGAAAAATCACCGAGCTGTACACTTACAATTAGTACACTTTTCTGTACACATGAGTTCTCAAATATTTATGTTAAAGGCATATTTAAGAAATAATCACTAGACTTTACAGTTATTCCATCTAAGTCAAGGTTTTTCAGGTACCAGAGACCCACTGGGGATTTAAAGAGGACAGTGGGAGTCAGAGAGATTTGCTGGAATTAATTAGTGACTATCTGTGGGCTCTCAGAAAAGCATGACAGTGGAAAACACATAGGAACAGAAGTGAGAAAGGCTTGGGTTTGACTTTTTGCTGTGTTTTGTTTTAACCAGCATATGAGCTTTTATATATCTCAAAATGGGGAAACTACCCTGTATGTTTATTATCATAATTCAAAGAGAGAACAGAGAGACAGGCAAATACAATCCTACAAATGTTAGTTCTCCTCCAGATATAAACCCTATTTCCAAGGCCAGTTCCCAGCATCTTCCTTCTCTAGACTGTTAAGTCTTATTATGATAGCAACAGAGCTCTTCAGTAATTATGGACAAGACAAATCGTTACGCAGAGCTGTGATGTGGGAGGGCATACCATATTTTCACAGCCCACAGGTAGAGACTCCTGATGAGAAAGCTAGAGGTCGTTTCTAGCAAATACAGTTTTTAAAATTGTCTTACATATACAAAAAGATTGTTTTATCACGATATGGGTTACTTCTGAGTTCCATTTCTTGAATCATGTCAGCATTAAAATTTATTTCAATTCTCTTAAAAATTAACTCAAATTCATAACATAGAATTACATTTTGTATACAAGAGTGGTTCCCTCTCATAGGTCCATGAAAATTTGAACCTGTAAACTGTAACTGTTTTAAAACTATAAAAATCAAATACTTATTCTTGATGAGCCGTATAGGCTAATGAAAATGTCAGGTTTCTTGATTTTCAATAAAATTGTTTGAACTTGGCATGCTGAAAGTGGTCAAAACCATTGATTACAATCTGCCATGACTGTAAGTTTCCTGAGGTCTCCTCAGCCATGCTGAACCGTGAGTAAATCAAACCTCTTTCCTTTATAAGTTACTCAGTCTCGGGTATGCCTTTATTAGCAGTATGAGAACGGACTAATACAACCATATTGATAAGAATTCTTATCTAATAAAACAGAAAAAGTGAATTATTTTATTCAAAAAATACACTCTTTATGACAATAATCTTCGTAGAGTAACTTACATGGGAAAAATTTCTTAAAACATGCTTCGAGGTATATATAGAGGCACTTATTTCATCTTTAAATCCCCATGATAAATTCATACACTAGATAATATTATCTTAATTTGTATGTAGGGGTAAATTTATTTGATTAAAATCAGAGAGGAAGTGCCTGGCAAAATCATAACTAGAATCTAGATTTTTAAATTCCAAGTCCAGTGGTTTTTCTTCTACCAACCCATTTTCTTCAACCTGTGTCAGTTTTCAAATCTCTAATTATTCTAACTTCCCAAAGACTTATTTTCTCTTTCCCAATTCTCCATACTGTTTCTATAACCTAATTCTATACACAGAGTATCAAGTGTATTAAATTTCAAGTCATTTGTGCTCATAAAATCTTATATAATGAAAAATTATCCCTTAAGTTATAATTGCTTAAAAAGAAAATTCTAAACCCTCCCTCAAAACCTAGCCAAACACTTACAATACTCTAGTTGTGAACATTCCTTTCCTTCAACTCCAAACAATAACTTTTATTAATACAAAACAAGGAAAGAGAGGCAAAAGATGTAAAGGTCAGGCTAAATATTATTGAACTAACCATGGCTGATAACAAGAGTTAGCTCGTTTCCCTACTTCCACCCCACCTGATTCACTCCAAACAAAACAGTTAAAGCCAAAACTCAACACTTCCACATTCATACCCAAAGGGGAAAAAAAAGGAAAAAAAATATTCATGCAATTTTTTTTTATTGCTGTTGTATATCCCATACCAGATGGCAGCTTAATTTCCTCTAGTCTGAAGTACAAAGACATTTTCTGCACAGTTGAACATGCCTAGAAATATTTCTCAAATTAGGTCTTTTGTTAGATGACATAATTAAGTCTCTAAAAGCAAAAAGCTGGAGGTCCTCAGTGCCTGGTACCATCATGTATTTGCCTCTCTCTTCAGGACAGAATCTGCTTATGGTAGAGGTCCCAAGGAGGCTGATCCTTCGGAAGCAGACTCCATATGACTGTCTTTCTGCTGAGCTCCTAATGGTTCATGGTTCATTACAGAGATTTTTCCAACATTACTGCTCTGACAACTTTGGATTGAGAAGGGGATGAGAGTGTCTCAACAGAACCTTCCGCCTCATGCCCAAGTCCTCCAAGGCGCCCTGCTGAAACAATAGCCACTTCCTAACACATGCGATCTCAAGCTCCCAAATGACAAATATTTGTAGTACCTCATTTAACGCCATGAGTCTGAGCTTCAGGCATTCAATGGTATTCCTTTGGATACAATGTTAGTGTGGGCCAGCTTGGCATACTTGACAATGAGAAAGAAAAAGGACAAAAATGTTACTTCTGATAAAAGACACAACTCACGAATGTAGAGTACCTGATATTTTCGTGGTGAACTGGTTTGTTGCTGGAGGCCCAAAACCCTTAGCTGTGCTAGCCCGGATGGTAAAGGAGTATGTGGTCCCCGGATACAGTCCAAAAAACAGAAAATGGGTTTCGTTTCCCAGCTTTGAAACTCTTCCACTCTGATTGGATAAATCTATTTCTGGGTCAAAGGAACTGACTGCTTTGTAGGTGATCTGCAAAAGAATGAGAAAGTGATAAAATATTTGGAGCGGATGGACTCAGATTGCATCTTTATCCAATAAACCCTTCTGATGTATGCACTGTCAGACACTTCATGATAAGCTCCTACTCAGACTCTTGAAATCCTGAATCCAGTGGAGGGATGAAGGAACTCCGCCAAAGCTGTTGAGTTATTACTTTTATAGACAGGGGAACTTAAGCCAGTAGATTAGAACATACAGGATGAGCGCAGGGTTAAGCTAATGCTTTGAAGTTGTTTGCTTTCAAAATATCATTTTGTAAAACTACATTACAATTGGTTTCGAACAAAATAAGAAAATATACAACTAGCTCAAATAGATAAGATACTGACAAGGATAAGGCCTCATCTTTAATCTAGTGGCCATAATTTGATTTAGGATTATTATCTATTGGGAACAAGGGCACTGAAGTGTTTTCATCAACGCAGGCAAGGACATCTGCTCCAATGGCTGGAATCCTAGACAGATTCCGGTCACTCCTGATGCTACACATAGAGTGATCATTATGGGCCATATTCATTTCTTTCCTTTAGAGCAATGTCTTCGAACAGAACTTTCTGAAATGATGGAAATGCAGCCACTAGCCACATCTGGCTACTGAGCATTTGAAATGTGGTCAGTGACACTGAGGAACTGAAAATTTTAGTTAAAATTTGAATTTAAATTGCCATGTGTGATTAGTAGCTGCCATATGAGACAATACAGTTCTAGAAGTTTTCATATTAGCTACATAACAGATATTCAAAGTATGTTGGATAAGTCCGAAGTGTTTGAAAATAAATATAACATAGGTGCCTTTAAATCTTGCTCTTTCAAATGATATTTTAAAGAATTTCACTGTGAGTAGTTCATCATCTACTCAAGAACATGCACTTTAGTGGTGATTACTAACTTCTACTGGTTGTAATGACATAATTTTAAAATGTGGCATATTCTAAAGTTTTAAATTGCAAAACTGAGCACTTTTCTTGCTTTTAAATAGGTAAACTTACTTGTAATTTATGTGCATGAACACTAAAACTGTTATTATACGAAGTGATAATTGACATTCTTTTTTCTTATATTTATACCATGTCATTACAATTAAGAAGATCTCTCTGAAAGAATATTTAGATTGAATCAAATAAGCTTTAGCAAGAAAACTGTTTGCTGTATATATTAATCACTGCAGTGCATGACACTATTGGAGTCACGCATAGTATCTGTTATTAACCCTCTAACAGACTTCCTCGACAAGGTTAAGGAGGTCAAGAAGAGATAAGGCCAAATCTGCCCCCAGTAGCTAAGCGAGGGATGTCAGCGACGTATCTGCTGTGTGATTACTTGGTCCTCCACTCGGACACCTCCAGGGAACAAGGCAGTTTGGAGGAGATGGATCTAAACCTCTATCATGGCTGCATAATTGCTTCCCAATGTTTCCCACTAATTCACCCGTACATTTAAAACATATTCACTGAGCCCCTCTCATGTGTCAAGCACTATGTTTTGAGCTGGGGTCTTGCATAGTGCCCCAGGAATCGTACCTTCCCTGAAGGAGGTATCAGTCTGGTAGGGGAAGGGGAGAAGCGATCCAACAATTATGACAGAGTATAATTAAAATGAGGACTGACGCTGCCTACTGAGGCTAGCTTAGTGTTCTCGTTCATTTTATTGCCTGTCTATAAACCTTAATGAAACATAAATGCATATGAGAGAAAGCCCAAACTCCTTAGTTTTGTGTTTCAGACCTGCTCCCACCTTCTCCAAACTGACTTCTGAATCTGTGATACTACACAATTATATTCCCTTCTGTTCTGGTCACAGGATAAAGACTGCCCTGCAAACACTAATGGGGCTTTTCTGACATTGCTTCTGCCCGTAAACTTTCACTTGCCTGGAACATGAGACAGTTAGCTCTGTTTCCATGTTCTCTACCTATTCAGATTCATTTACTCTATTCAAACATTGATTGAACACTGACGCTCTGCAAGCACCATGGCCAGCAGGTAAACACACGCCCTGTTTCAGATAACGGAGAATCTGGACAGGGTGGGATGGAGCTGGGGAGACATACAGTAAGTAAATGAATACTTTCAAAACACCAAGTTCCATGGAAGAAACGAACAAGGTACTAAAATAAGGAGAATTGTCGGGTGAGAGAGGTTAATACACAGCCACTCAGAGTGGCAGGGGAAGGGCCCACTGAGATGTCAGTTAAGCTGAAGAGACTTGAACTTAGGGAAGGAGTCAGTCATGCTGAGAGTTTGGGGAAGAACAGCAGGAACTAAGGCAGTGAAGCAGGAGTGAGTGGGCACAGTATATGAACAGAAAGGAGGTCGTTGGGGTTCCTTAGGGGCTGGAGAAGCAGGCAGGACCATACTGTACAGTGCTTTGCACCCTAAGATAAGAAGTTTGGATACATACAACAGGAAGCCCTTGAACATGTTTAGGCATGAAAATAAAATGATCTAATTTCCCTTTAAAGAGTTCACTTTGACTGTGGGTAGAAGGTTGATTTGATTGGGGGGTCACAATTGAGGTAGTGGGGAAGGCACTAGGAAGTACAGCAGAGTCCAGGGCCTAGAGCTATAGCACAAGAGAGAGAATACAGGCGCTTGGAATAAGGTGGGGCTGGTACAGGCAGCAAGAGATGAAAAGAACTGGCATCTTTTAGAGACAAAATGGACAGAACTCAGTGAAGGACTGGATATAAGAAAAAGAGGATGGAATAAAGGATAGGTTCCATGTTTTGGGCTTGATCAAAAGAGGTACCGAAAAGAATGGAACATATGGGGAGAAATTTACAGACACAGGTGGATATGTTAAGTTGGAAATGCCCACGGCAGTCAGGTGGACACACATGTATGACATGAAGCTGAGATTCGAGAGGACTGGGCTAGAGTGAAGACTGGGGGTGATGAGCATTGAGACGATATTCAATTCTGGAATGGAGGGGGTCACTAGTGAAGGAAGTTTAGAAAAAAAAGAAGGGAGCCTGGTACCACACCCTAATGAATGTAGGTATTTGATACAGGATACAGGAGGAGAAGCCAACAGAAGAGTCAGAAATGCAGGAAGAGAGCCAAAGGAGAGAAAGCTGTCACAGAAACCAAATGAAAAAAAAGCAGAGACAGAAAGGGAGAGGGAGCGAGGGTGGCAGGGAGGGAAGGAGGGAGGGAGGGTTGGTTTCCAGAGATGAGACTGGGACAAAAAAAGTATCTGTCCATGTCCCAGTCCAGAGTTCCCATTCTGTGTATCTGTAAAGCCTTCCTAAACCTGGCCTAACAATCCCTAGATCCACTGAATGCCTGTGTTGTGACTGTTCATACAATTCACCGGGCAATGAATCGTGGAGTACTGTGAAATCTCTTCTTTGATCTTCAATCATGATTTAAATACGCCAGAGGAATTGGAACATTTCATGTAATTGTATCTTCCTTCTGAGGAGTGGCTGATGTCTTATCCTTTTCTGGATCCCATTGTGATCAGTAAATATTTGGCACTCAGTATCTATTTTTCTACAACTCCTCCTGGGGAGAGCAGGTGTGTGCATACGCTCATGTAAACACTCAGACAAGTGGGATCTTTGCTCCACCCACAAAGACTATCAAGCCAATGCTTTACTAAGGGACTTGCTGTTCCAGCAGGGCCGATGGGCTTGGACTTGCCGAAAGCCTTGTGGTTGCAAAATAACACTGAGGTTCTTAGCTGGCTTCCAGTCATAACCCTTTGACAGTCTGGTAAAAATTAGACACCTTCTCTTATCTACCTCTAAAAAACACATGTATACACTAATTCACACACTCCTAAAAATTACAGATCCTCTCCCTCACCCCTAACAAACAAACATGTTGGGCATGTACACGTCCGCAAAATGTCACAAAGGTGATGGGTTTCCCCATCTCAGACCCATCCACAGAGCCCCGGAGTCTGAATATCAGAATGAGGAAAGCTCCTCGGCAGCAGGGGCACTCTAACTCCGCAACCCCACTGCTTGCCACAGAGTGGATGGCAGACATTCACCCACCTCAGCAGCTGCTCTAAACGGCACCAAAATATACCCCCATGCTCAAACTCAAATGTCCACATGGCTTCAGCATTTACCTCTTCACTTGTTCATTCAATACACGGTTATTAAGTGCCTGTTAAGTACTTCAGTACAGCAGGAAGCTACAAGAAGGAAGTCTGGAAGCTACTTGTACTCTGTCCCTGGCTGAAGGTCCAGGAAACTGTAATGAAGCCTCTGTAAATAATGCTACCGCTGCAGTGTTGGATGTAAGTAATTTTATGGGATGTGCCAGGTCAAAAGCAAACTGAGATCTCAGCATCATGTGTGAGGGTTAGATTTGGGTGAGATGGAGTAAACTGTTGCTTCTATTGGATGATTTCTGATTTGCAGGTAAGTGCCTGAAATCTTCCAAAATTGTCTTCCCCTTCTCTACTTAAAGCCTCAAATTCTAAACTGAGAGATTAATGGGAAACCAAAATAGAATAACATGCAATCTTTGACTTGCATGTTATAGGAGAGGGGAATCAAAATCTCCTAGTGTGAGCTGATGGTAATTTCAGCCAGCATAAAACACCATCCTCTAATTGAGGTTTACGCAATTATTCTGAGAAAACAAAGGAATGAATAATTAAATCTGATTTCAGGGGAGCAAAGGATCTAGGATACTTCAAGGAAGAGTATAGTACTTGAATAAAATAATGAAAGATAAGCAGAGCTGCTATAGGATGAGAGCGATGGGATGGCACAGGCGGAATGAATCTAAGCAAAAGCAGGGTGTGCGATGGCTCAGAAGGCTCTTGGAGAAAAAACAATTTCATATACCTGGCTCATTGAGTTCCAGAAGAAAAACAGTGGGAGATGGCTTTATAAATATAGATTTGGGTTAGATCACAGAAGCCCTTGAGTATTGAAAACAAACTTCTTAACATGGCCTCTAAATTCTCATTCCCTCTACATAACCACCTATCTCAGCTGATGGTGACTAACAGTCCAGTTATCCAGGCTCAGGATATTAACGTGTCTTCAACTCTAGACTCCTGAATGTCCCAATCAGCTGGCAAATCTAGACCATTCTACTTGATTAAAGTGCCCAACCAAAACTGCACTTGATACTCTAGTCACACACTCACGTACTGAGTCCCTAAGTTTAGAACTCATTTCATCCTTTTCACAGTTGGTTGCTGATGGGGCAGTTACTTCAATAGAAAAGGAACAGTACCTTTTCTACTTCTGTCTTTTTCCAATATCTTAGACATACTAAAGCTTTTAAAAAATCCATGTGTTAGTCTCATGACCAGGTGTCTGGTATTTACTCACTAGAGATACATAAAGCTAGTAGGGTCCAACGAAAATACTTGGACAAATATCCTTATACATTGGGGAGTATTACTAATAAACTTCTAGAAATAGGTTTGACATGTTATGTTTAAATTTTGATAGATTCTCCCTAATTGCCTACCAAAAAAAGACTGCAAAATGTATGTTCCCATCAATAGAATATGCATGTACACATTTCTCCACATCACTGATTAACACTTGATATTATAGAAATCTAAACTTCTGTAGCACTTGTAATATTCCATTTCTTAATCATTAGTAAGGTTGGGTAGGTACTTTACCATATGCTTACATGCTGGGTGAATTTTTTTTTTTGAAGTGTCTTTGTCCATTTTCTTTTCTAATACAGTATTTGTTTTTTTCTTATTACTATATAGAGCTCTCTGTACATTACAGCTACCAGCCTGTTGACTGCTGTAAGTGCTGAAAATAATCTCTCCAAGTCTTCTGTTTGCACTCAGACCTCCTTCATGGTATCTTTCATCATTCAGAAGTTTAAAATTTTATCTAAGCAAATCTGTCGATCTTCATTTTTTTTTTTTTTTTTTTTGGAGACGGAGTCTCGCTCTGTCGCCCAGGCTGGAGTGCAGTGGCCGGATCTCAGCTCACTGCAAGCTCCGCCTCCCGGGTTTACGCCATTCTCCTGCCTCAGCCTCCCGAGTAGCTGGGACTACAGGCGCCCGCCACCTCCCGGCTAGTTTTTTTGCATTTTCTAGTAGAGACGGGGTTTCACTGTGTTAGTCAGGATGGTCTCGATCTCCTGACCTCATGATCCGCCCGTCTCGGCCTCCCAAAGTGCTGGGATTACAGGCTTGAGCCACCGCGCCCGGCCTCGATCTTCATTTTTAATGACTGCTGCATTTTATATCAAGCTTAGAAAAATACATAATAAAAAGGTCTTCCTACCTTTTTCTTCGAGGGTTCTTCTAAACTTTTGTGTTTAAATCATGAACCTGGTATTTATTTTTGTATGATGTGAGGTGGGAGTCTCATATGGCATTTTATTCTTGTAATAAAATGCTGGATTTGATAACATTTATTAAATTGCACCCATTTTACATTTATTAATGAATTTGCACTACAGGTTCTACCTTGTAAAATTTTAAAAGGACATGTATCTAGCTGTTAATCGTAGTTACATTTGAAAAGTAAAATTGGGAAGCAAGGATGTTTTATTTTGAATACTTCTGCACTTAAAAGTATTCTTTCAGAGGGCAGTATTAAATTGACAACTTGACAAAATAAGAGATTTTGACAGCTATTGAGTAACGGGGTAATGATCAGAACCAGGTTGTAGGAAGATGACTGATAAAATTAAATGACTGAGATGGAGGGGTAAGGTATGAGAAGGACTTGAGTCAGAATGAAGACAAGGAGGTCAGAGAGGCAAGGCTAGTGCTGGAAGGCTGACAATGGAGTTAGAGGAGTGTAAAGGAGAAGGTAAGGAAGAAAACCAGAAGAATGAAGTAAGGCTGTGAACTGCTGTAACTCCTGGAAAAAACAATGCTGTCAGCCGTTTTTTATCATTAATGCTTTTGTGTATCTTTCATAATAAGCAAAGAGAGACCTGAGAATAACCTAAAGCTACAGCATATTCATTTCCAACACGGATATGGTCTGGATGTTTGTCCCCTTCAAATTTCATGTTGAAATGAGATTCCCAGTGTTGGAGGTGGTCAGGTCATGGGGGCAGATCCTTCATGAAAGGCTTCAGGCCACCCTCTTGGTGATGAGTGAATTCTTGCTCTGAGTTCACAGGAGAGTGTGGCACCCCCCACTTTTCTCTTACTCCTGCTCTCGCCATGTGACGTGCCTGCTCCCCTTCAGCCTCCGCCATAATTGTAAGGTTCCTGAGACCCTTGACTGGAGCAGATGCAGGTGCCATGCTTCTAAATGGTCTGCAGAAGCATGAGTCAAGTAAACCTCTTTTTCTTATAAGTTACCAAGCTTCTGGCATTTCTTTACAGCCAAGCAAGAACGGCCTAATACAAACATCAACAATATTCCATCTGTGCTTTTTTCTTTCCTTCAAAATTTATCCTGCGTGCTGCTTTCCTTAAAGAAACACCTGTGTCACTGGTTACTAAACTTTTTTCCAACCATGGCAATTTATCTCACCTTCTGGTTTTCACCAGTATTCAAATGTGATTCCATGACAGAATACACTGTTGCCATGGTCCCTGTTTCTTTTGGGGCAAAGGTTTGATTTTCTTAGCATAATTTTGTCTCAGAAGTCTGTGATTCTCCAGAGAGGGACTGAGTCTGGTTCAACATGTATCTGCAGCTCCGGAGGAAGCTGTGTGTGCCTGTTGTAAACTCTGGCATAGGCTGGGTGAATCACAGCTCACAGGTGCATCTCAGCTCAAGAAGAGCTCCTCCTGAGACTCCACCTAAGACCTACCTGGAGGAAGCTGGGGACTCCCTTCCTTCCTACTTGTAGGAAACATGGGAAAGGGAGAAAGATTTGTCGGGCAGAAAGCTTGTATTTAATCACTTCAGCCTGGATCACATATTTCCCCTTTGGTCCCTAGAAAACTGAACCAATCTGTTTTACTTACACATATCTGATTTTTAAAACCCTGACTTATGACACATTCATGCATCCCCATTGTAGTAGTATTTAGATCAGTGTTCAGCTGGGTAGTCCTGGCTGCAGAATCAGAGAGATTAATGGGTTTTTCCTTTGAATTATTATTCCCATTGTTTTCATGTTAAAGTGACTTACCACACAGAGATACATCTCTTGTGGGATTAAAAAGAAAGACTCTATTAAATGTTTGCTGTCTGTCTACATAGCAACATGTGGCTTTTAGGACAGATGAACTTATGGCTTGGAAATTAAAGTTGATTTCAAAGATTGTATGTTTCCGAGTTTAAAATCCTGTTACTAGGTAAGAATCCTCAAAACTGAGACCTAGTTTTAGTTTATTTTGGGGGCCAAAAATAAACACTAAAAGATTTTCATCACTGAGAAAAAAAATATGAACTTGTTTGATTTGTTTATAACACTTAGCTCTATAAAAGCTGAGCTATGAATTTTGATAATATTCAATTCTTTTACAATGAGGCAGCCAATGAACAGCATCAATAACAGTACAAAAATCAACTTTTTTATCTTTCTTCACTTAGCTTTGAATTAATTTTGTGTGTGTTTCAATACCAATTTTCAAAAATTATAAGGAAACATAAACGTGAGGCCAGCTGGGTCAGGGAAGGGGTTTCCCAGTGATCACTGTCTGACAGCTCATCTTTACAGGCTTTTGTCAGTAGTTCTGAAAGGTATTCAAGCAGAGGTTCCATAGGAGAATTTGCCACGATTTTTAGAAACTTTACAACATACAATTTTGTCGAATTTGCATTCAAATAAATGCTAGCTTAAAAAAACACAGCTGCTTGTTTCTATGACAATAGGCATAGTGAAATGATGCTCGCATAGATGTGATGATGAATGTCACCCTGTTCTTGCTGTTATTTTTTTCCTTGAACAATTCATCAAATTCTTCTCTGCTATCTATCATTCAACCATTTGATATGCCTCAGTAGACAAAACTATGTCACAGAAGTCGAAAGGATGTTTTGGTAATACTAAGAAACCAAAAGACATTATTCTATTGTTAGCCCTGAGACAGTATTTATTGACTTTGCTAATTGGATAATCAGTGTCCTTCTATAATTCAGTAGCAAAATATTTAATAGCTAATCAAGAATAGAATTCTATGTTTGTCTTATAATCAATGCATGTTTCAAAATACTCATTGTTTTTAATAAAGATAATTCTTAAATGTAATGCTGTGTCTTAACATATAATAACATATAAACTGGAAAGGTCCAACTCATTGCAAAGCTAAATCCTCAAATTATATATAATTCAAAAACTTATTTTTACAATTTTCTCCTATATAACAACCATTATAACTACTGAAAGCATTAAACTTCTTAAAATATATTATGTAACTATGCATTTTTAAATACTAGATAGCCTACATTATAATGAGAATTTCTAATTAAAAATTACTAACAAACATATATACTACCTCATATAAAGTGATTACACCGTATGTTTGAGTTGGTTCTCTCCACTGAAGAAATATCTTCTCTTCAAAGGTACTTCCTTGTATGGATTCAGTGGGAACAGCACCTGGGACTAAAGGAGGGTGGGAGGAAATAAATGTTTAAGTAATAAACAATTAAAAAGTAGATTTTTCTAGACTTGGTAGGTTTTAACCTCCTATTGAGAGAAAAGATTTTAATAGTCCACACATAAACTCAAGTTTTCTTTAAAAATCTGGAACCTTAAACCATTTTAGCTACACTGTCCTGATTAAAAGAATAACTTTATCATTTTTTTTCTTAAAAGCTTTAATCAATTAGACAGAGCTCAGTCCCATCTATTAAACAAACGTTTTTACCCTTCCAAAAGAAATGAGGAAGGATTTGAAGTGATGAGAATTCTCACATACTCCTTGTGGGAGTGTAAACTGGTAGAGACACATTGGAAAATTATTAATAGTATTTAGTAAAGCTGAAGATGCACAGAACATATGACCCAATGGTCCCACATGCAGGTATATTTCCTAGTAAAATTCTTGCATATATGCACCAGCAGACATATACAAAAATGTTCACAAAGCAGTGATTTTTAAAATAATAATAAATAAGAAACAAATCAAATGGTTTAATAAGTTATGTTATACAATAAAGTTCTGAAAAGACTGAAAGTAAATAAGTTATATATCACATGGATTCAAGTTATAACCATAACACTGAATGATAAAACCACGCAAAAAAAATATGAGCTACTGTACTAATATATGTATTAAAATAAAAAGTAGAAGTTGATATAGACGAAAAAACAATATAGTCTTTAAACATTATTTTATTTGTTAATACTATATGTGATTTGGGGGAAGTTTGATGCCATTTTTCAAAACTTAAAATACATAACACCTTCTTATAAGTTTGCAAAAATCTAACAAAAGTGAAGATGTTATTTGCCAATTTTCTATAAAATAATATTCAATATAATTAAAAAATATTATTTATCCCATTATCATTTTAAATGCAGTGTTTCAGTATGCTTCATGTTATATACAATTTAGTGTACTAGTATGTCTATCTTATTTACAAAATAGCTATACTGTTTATAAATATGCATATATTTGGGGGTGCATGATCAAATTTTTTGGTGATGAAGTTAATGACCAATAACTGGGTAGGAGAGAACTCACCTGATTTCAAAACTGACTGCAAAGCTACAGATTCCATAAATATACACACACACACACACACACACACACACACATATATATATATATGGAATCGAACTGAGAATCCCAGTACTCAAGAAGCCCTTACATTTGCAGTAAATTGATTTTTAGTAAGAGTACCATGAAAATTCAATGAGAATAGAATAATCTTTTCAACCAATGCTACTAGCACAACTGGGAATCCACGTGCACAAGAATGAAGTTGGATTTCTACCTCACACCATATATAACAATTAAATCTAAATAGTTTAAAGACTTAACTGTAAGAACTAAAACTATAAAACTCTTAAAGAAAGCATACATATAAATAAATCTTCATGATCTTGGATCAGGCAACAATTTCTTAGGCATGACACCAAAAGCAAAAGCAATGAAAGAAAATCTAGATAAAATGTACATTACCACAATGAAAACCTTTTGGGTATCAAAGGGCACTATTAAGAAAAGACAAGACACAGAATGGGAGAAGGTTTCTGCATATCATATATACGATAAGAGATTTGTATCTAGAATATAAAAGGAGCTATATTAACACTCAGTAACAAGATAACAAATAGTACAATTAGAAATGAGCAAACGACCTGAATAAACACTTCTCCAAAAAAGACAAATAGTCAATAACCACAGGAAAAGATACTCAGTATCATTAGCTAGCAAGAAACTGTAAATCAAAACCATAATGAGATATCACCTCATACCCACTAGCATTGCTATAATGAAAAGACAAGTGCTGGCAAGAAGGAAGAGTAATCGGAAACCCCATACCCTGCTGGAGGGAAGGTGAAGTCATGCCGCTACTTTGAAAACACTCTGGCAGTGCCTCAATTGGTTAAACACAGGTAGATTTACAACATAACCCAACAATTTCACTCCTAGCTACGTACTCAGGAAAAGTGAAAAAAATGTTAATTCAAAAACTTGTTCATGAATATACATAGCAGTATTAGTAACAATACCCAAAAAGTAAAAACAACCCAAATATTTATCAAATGGTGAACGGACAAACATATCTCAATAAACTTTTTTAAAGGGGGTTGGAAAAAATGTTTTAGATTGTGAGAGGGTATGATTAGTTTTTTAATGACTGCTAAGGCTATCACGGATTGGAAAGCCTGCCTAGAATTTCAAAAGGACTCACAGATAGTACGCCTTTTTTTGAGATGAGGGGCTACTTATATGTAAATGTAGAACATTTACGGTTATTCCAATTAAAGTCAAGTGTTGTTTGGCAGAAAAAAAAAAAAATACTGATTCATATGGGAGGCCTGGGTTCTGATTTAAGACTATCTAATGATTAAATTATGCAATTTGGACAAATCATTGAACCTCTTTAGGTCTCATTTGCCTCATTCCTAAAATGAAGTTGGAATTAGTTGATTTTCTGTTTTTTGGAAATAGGGTCTTGCTCTGTCATCTGGGCTGGAGTGCAGTGGGGCTACCATTGCACACGGCAGCCTCAACCTCCCAGGTTTAAGTGATCTCACACCTCAACTTTCTGAGTAGTTGGCACCATAGGTACACACCAGCATGCCAGCTAATTTATTTTTACTTTTTGTAGTGATGGGGTCTCACTATGTTTCCCAGGCTGGTCTCAAACTCCTGGGCTCAAGCGATCCCCTCCTGCCTTGGCCTCCCAAAGTGCTGGGATCATGGGCATGTGTCACTATACCCAGCCAAGTTAATTTTGACATTCAAACCCTAAAGAGTACGTAAGTTTGAAAATAATTGTTAGTCCTATGTTGAAATTTATATACGACTACGCTGAAGCAACAAAAAATATTAGAAATGACAACACTAGGTGAGTTCTAAGAACATTGGAATTCCAAGCTCTGAGACTAAAATGTTCATCATAATTAGAAGCTGAACTAAAACCGGCTATGCCTGAGAAAACTCAGCTAAGTCTCTTCCTCTTAACCCTGAAAATGTTTATGATGATGGCATCATCAGTTTTCTCACAGCATCAAGATAATTAAGACGAGTGACTCTATTTTGTGATGATATTTCTTTTTTCTTTTTAAGTGAAAGCAAGTTTATTAAGAAAGCAAAGGAATAAAAGAATGGCTACTCCATAGGCGGAGCAGCCAATGATATTTCTTATTTGAAAATATGTATTTACCCATGTGCAGGTGTAAGGAAGGTGAAGAGTTAGAAAAAACAAATATTTGTTACACCCTAGAACTTAAAGTATTAAAAAAAAAACCCATTCTTTTTAATTAAAAAAAAGAACAAAACAAATATTTGTTTTATTCAATTTGTATAAAAGAAAATGCTAACAGTAACATGACATAGGAGGTATTCAAAATCAAGTTAGGCAGAGGATATCTCAGAAGGATGAACTTACTAGAATGTACTGGTGGTGACCCTGTGATAGATGGCAGGAGAATAGTTGACAGGAAACCCTAATGGGGATTCAGATAATCACTTTACGATCACGGAAAGACAATGTAAATTAAAACAATATGAATAAATAATTAATATACTACTAATTAAGTTAGGGAAGATAGTACCTCATAGTAACTTAGGTCTAGTACCTATTTTAAGAAGTTCTGGGAATGCAGGATCTGGTATATAAACTCATAATACCTATGTTTGTACAACTTATCCCTGGGCTATATAGGACTCTACTAATGTTAATGAAAAGTAAATTTTTTTTCCGCATGATTTCTGATGAAATAAACTATATTTCAATAAAAGTATTATACTACAATAAAACTCACAACGTTCAATGAATTATAACCTTTGTTAACGGATAAACAAAGTGATTCCTCAATTCTTTTCTCTACAAACTGGGTATTGTTTGGCAATTATTCTACTTCTTTCTTCTCTCTGCCTTTTCTGAAGTATTTCTTTTGGAGGGGTGACGAAATATAACTTGAAATTAAAGTTTTTTCTAATTAAGAAATGCTAGTGTGCTAGGAAAACAATAGATTTTTATTTCAAAGTAATGCATGCTCCAGCTTCAGGGACTAGCAAGATAATTTAAACAAACAACAACAAAAAAAACAAAGAAAGTAATTCTGTCCTCACGTTTTGATGGAACTTAACAAAATTCCTGGCTCATGACGGTTCTCAGTTTGAAACCCATAGTGTTCAATAGGTTCATGCTTCAGCAACACGTATCTGAAAGTGACTGAATTTTATTTCTCTCATTGATGTGACCATTATTGTTTATTAAAACATGAATTAAATGCTTATCAATAATACTTTATTATTTCACTTAAAGACTTATAAGGTATTTTGGGGTGTTTCTTACTCAATATCACACATATTGCTATAAAAGAAAAACAGTACTTCTTGTCAAATAGTTTACAATAAAAAGAAAAAATACATATAAATACATAACGAGGGAGCAAAGAAGAATCATAATGAATGGCCATGAATCATTACAACACTAAGAAAGGACCCTTTCTGACAGTTACAACCAGCTCTCCATGTAAATTTCTTCTATCCCTAATATATCTAAGAATTCTTATTATTCTCACTTCTCAGATCAGGAAATTGAGGGTCAGAGATAAGGATCTCATGAAGTACAAATAAGGTCAGAAGGATGTGAGTAACACAGACTGAAGAGCTGGAGACAGCTATATGAAGGACCTGAAATGTGAGGAGAACTTCAGCGGGTAGCAGAGTAGGCGGGCCTGAGAAGCGGCCAGGAGAGGCCCTGCCTGGCCAAGGAGAGCAATCAGGCAACGATGGGGAGCCCAGGATGCACAGAGCAGGCACAGGGACCAGCACTCAGGGATGGCTTTGCAGAACAAGCTGCTGTGAAGGAGAAGTTATTACTCCTAGAATATCAGCCAAGAATATAGAAGACCTTGACAGCCAAGGCACTGGAATGAAGATTAAGTGGAAGAGCCACTGAAGACTCTTGTAGAGACAGCCAAGATGGAAATGTATTTTTAAGATTAGTGAGTGAGTAGAGGGGCATTAGAACAGAAAAAAACTGGAACCACAAAGAAAAGGTGGAAACAATTATATAAATTTCAAATAATAAGGATTTAAATACAGGCAATGGAAATTGACAGAAAAGAACAATCTAAAACTTTGGAAGTAGAAACAACAGACGTTAGGACCAGAGTCAATAGAGACGTGTATGGCAGGAAGGAGCCAGCCATGATTTGATGACAATGTGGACACCATCTTCTCCTCTTCTGGGAGATGAGAGAGTTAGAAGAAACAGAAATAGAGCTTCTGGTCTCAGCCTTGACTGAGTGGCTTCCACCAAACTTAGACTCCCTCCCAAACTACTGCTTGAGAGGAACCAACACAAGCACGACTTGACGGACAATACAAGAAGAGAGAGGATGTGCAGTGAGCTCCTCATCTACTCTAGCTACTTCTACGTTTTTCTTCTACAGAAATACGCAGGTGCTGGGTAGGTAGAAACACTCAAAAATACTTTTTTAGTTCTTTAAATGAAATGATAAAGTATTCTAAACATTTAACTCATGATTTAATCAATGGTCAGAATTACATTATCAGTTACATAAAGAAACAAAAAGCGAAACAACTATTTTTCTTAAAAATAGTCAGTTCATTTGTTCAATGGGCTTCCTACGTTCTTTGTCACTTATTTTGATGCCTGAAAAGTGATTTTTAGGTCAAATGTATGACACACTACCACTGTATTTTATGTACTATATGAATATGTTATTATTTATACAAGGGTTCCCCGTATCGTCTGTGTAAAGGAACATTTACATCCATGCTATGAGGTTCGA
>NW_012104843.1:1297301-1300097 GCF_000951045.1 Mandrillus leucophaeus | reverse complement strand
GTGTGTTGAGGGTGTGAGTTTTCTGTATCCCAGCTTACTTCTTCTCGCACTTGTTCTTGTCCTCCAACTTGGTAACAGTAGTGGACAGTGAGATTATAACTGTGGCAACGAGTTACATTATATCCAAATGGCTCCCAGCGGATAGTGATTTGCCGAGATTTGACTTCTACTACTTCCAGTTTCCTTGGGCCTCGCATGGGATCTATTTAGAAAAGAAGACAAAAGAAAACATGAGAAAGAAGAAAGATAAAGGCTCAGGTCAATCCCAAAGGTCACAGATATTCCCAGTTGTCCCCAACACCTGGTCTCCTCTTCTTCCTGGATAATAAATCCCTAAATCTTGGCTAGGCATTTGGCTACCCAGAATAAAGATGAAAGTTTCCATTATTTTCTGCAGATAGATGTGGCCATGTGCCTAAGTTCTGAAGAATGGTATATAAGATGAAATGTCCAAAATAGTTTCTGAGAGGTGTTCTTACAAGGCAGGGGCTCACCATGTTTGGTCCTTCTTCTTTCCTATTAGCTGGATGGAGGATATGACATTTGGAGCTCAGGCAGCCACGGTGCACCATGAGGCACTTAAACGTTAAGAATTCAAAGCACCGATGAAGGAGGAGCCAGGGTCTCTGATATCACCGAGCGACCATACCGGCCCTGACCTTCCCACCTCCAAACTTTTCATTAGGAAAAATTAAATGCTATCGTATTTAAGCCTCTTTTCCTCTGGGTCTCTGAATAAATAAACCAATCTTAATACTGATACACGTGTTTTTTCTTTAAGCATTAATTTATAATTATGTAATTGGAAAACATAAGAGTAAAAGCTTAAGAATTATCCATGAAATAATAAGAGAGCATAAACTTCTGAGCAGAACAGGTGTTTCCGAATTTCAATCCGAACAGAATTCCATGCAACCAATTCTAAAGTAATTCTTGCCTATTCATGACAATTTCTTAGTATTCTTCTTTTAGCCCCAGCTCCAGGTACATTTTCAAGCTTAGAAATCTAAATGACATGGAGAGAATATAAGCATTTTTGCATGGTTTAAAACAAAATATATGTAGAGAAAGCTTAGATTTGTTTATGAAATCATGATGAAAATAAATACTACTATGTGAATAACATTTACCCAGCACTTATAATGTACCACGCACTGCTACAAAAAATTTAGCATTCAGGGTTTTAGGAAAAGCCTAACCCAAAATGTTTTGTGTTATACATCCAGAGATCATTTGATTCATAATTTTGATTTTTGTTCGTCTGAAGTGTGCCCACCAAATATGAACGTAAAGAGATCTACAATTCAGAAGGGACAATAAACTTGAGATATAAAAGCTACAGTTTATGGCACACTTACTATGTGTGAGTTGCCTTCTATATATTTCCTACTCCTTACAATAATCCTGTAAATATTTTTATTTCTAATATATAGAGACAAAATTTGTGACCAAGGTAGGCTCAATAACTTGATCAGGGTCGGGATTTGCTGTGGCACTCGAATTTGGATCTGACAACTACAAATCATGCTGCCCCCACTCCACTGTTGGTCTCTACCAAACTAAAGAGAATCAAATAAGAAGAAATCAGGATACTAAAGATACTAAGACTTCACCTAAAACATGACCCAAAAATGTACAATATAATAAAGATCCAATGTATTTAAACTTGAGTCAAAAGTGTTGGAGGAAGTCTTCTCCCTTTTCCTGCTAATTCCATAGAAGAGAGGGTCAAGGCCATATTCCCCGGTTCAGCTGTACCAGAGAGCCTGGGCTGCACTTCAGGGCGCTGCAAACTTGTCTGGACTATTGTTGAAGTTCACTTCTTGATTCCTATTTGCGCATAAATTCTTTCTGTCTGTTTTCTCCATCATTTATGCCATAGAGAGAACTTAAAATCCCCCCTTTTTACCTGCAACCTCTAACAAATGAAAATGTTTAAAGTGAAATAATGTGAAATATGCAATGTAGAATTTACCAGATGTCTGCTGTAATCATAAAATGGGATTAATAAAGATCACTCATGCTACTCCGTCCTGTAATAAATCTAAGAACCAAGGATGAAAACTCCTCCAAGAAATCGTGAGTGGCATTCTCATGGAATGTTCCTTATTACAAAATTAATTTTTCATATTTAAATTACTTCTGTAGGGAAAATGTCATAAATAAAATTATTCAGAAATAACATTGAAGGTTTTTTTTCCAGATTAGTAACTTTTACAACTTAACGGAAATGTATAATTTTATACAATGCTTCATTAGTTGAATGTTCATAAAAACTTCTAATAAGCTCCAGATCCCTTATACATAAACAGATCAACAAGTGTCCCTCTGCCCTTTTCCTTATTAATCCCAGGCCTCCTATTCATCACAGGATTGTTCTAATGCGTTTTCCTAAGGTTTTCATCAGTTTTACTGACTAATAAAATGACTAAAGGCTTCAGATATTAGTTTAAACAAGAAGTACAGTTCTAACTTAATTTCAATGGAAAACTATTTTTCTCTGCATAAGTAAGTCTGCATCATTCGGTATTTCTTATCCAAGAAACTATATACTTAAATTAAAACGCAGGAGTAAAGACAAAGGCTTCTGTCCACCGGTCAAGTAGTCTTGAAATGCATGCTCCCATTCTCTGTAAGTACCTTTTAGAATTCCATCATGGTAAAATTAAGTCTCAGATTTCCCATACATTTGCCAAGTACTATAGCTAAGCATAACACAAAACAATCATTTCTATGACAAAGGCTCTAAATTGCCTATTGTCATGAGTGGTAATCAGACAGGAGACAGAGGCTGTA
>NW_012104843.1:1293311-1294761 GCF_000951045.1 Mandrillus leucophaeus | reverse complement strand
TTCTTTGTCACTTATTTTGATGCCTGAAAAGTGATTTTTAGGTCAAATGTATGACACACTACCACTGTATTTTATGTACTATATGAATATGTTATTATTTATACAAGGGTTCCCCGTATCGTCTGTGTAAAGGAACATTTACATCCATGCTATGAGGTTCGAGGCATAATTTTATTGTTTTAAGTTATTATAGAGGTTTCCTGTATATTTGCTTTTTTGATGCATTACTGGTGACATGCGTGGTTTATTTGTTAAGTAGTCATTTGTTAAAGTAACATCCAGTTTCAACATTGTTCCTGTGGAGAAAAATGATCTATTTCATGACCACCAACTTAGTTTCTCAAGACTGTGTTGAAAAGCAAGGGCAGGCTCTATTTTGTGCTGAAATTTTATCTGAACTATAAAAAATGTTTCAGAATGCCATTTAAATATATTTAGATAAATATTTTATATAAATAATCTAATACCCAAAACAACAATCTTTCAGTCCAATGATTTTATATAAATAACCTAATACCCGAAACAACAATTTTTCCGCCCAGTGAAATAAAACTTGAATGAAGAACTATTGAGAGCAATATGGAATGATTATATATAGGAAAGTAATTATATGAGTAATAAAAAATGACATTTCTACATCTCTACTCTCTTTTCCCTCTTTCAATCAGTGCTTAAGAATACAGAGTACGGATACACATTTGTGTTGTTCTACAATGTAAGTAGTTCTTTCTTCCATCTTCACAGCAAAGATCTCAAAACCAAAGTTGCTTTTTGAAAAAACATGTTTTACATAAACGTATCATTCAAAGGTACTCACGGTCTTCATCTGTCTGCACTATGAGTTCTTGGCTTTCCTTCCGGCCCTCTGGGTTCATGAGGATCAGTTTCACACTGACATTGGTGTATGGTGACAGGTTAGTGATTGTGTGTTGAGGGTGTGAGTTTTCTGTATCCCAGCTTACTTCTTCTCGCACTTGTTCTTGTCCTCCAACTTGGTAACAGTAGTGGACAGTGAGATTATAACTGTGGCAACGAGTTACATTATATCCAAATGGCTCCCAGCGGATAGTGATTTGCCGAGATTTGACCTCTACTACTTCCAGTTTCCTTGGGCCTCGCATGGGATCTATTTAGAAAAGAAGATAAAAGAAAACATGAGAAAGAAGAAAGATAAAGGCTCAGGTCAATCCCAAAGGTCACAGATATTCCCAGTTGTCCCCAACACCTGGTCTCCTCTTCTTCCTGGATAATAAATCCCTAAATCTTGGCTAGGCATTTGGCAACCCAGAATAAAGATGAAAGTTTCCATTATTTTCTGCAGATAGATGTGGCCATGTGCCTAAGTTCTGAAGAATGGTATATAAGATGAAATGTCCAAAATAGTTTCTGAGAGGTGTTCTTACAAGGCAGGGGCTCACCATGTTTGGTCCTTCTTCTTTCCTATTAGCTG
>NW_012104843.1:1285641-1287831 GCF_000951045.1 Mandrillus leucophaeus | reverse complement strand
GCCTCCTTTAATGATAAGTGTTGATAGGCTATGACCAATGACTAAGGAAATCTGACAATTCTTTTAACTCATACTAAGCAAACTGCCTGATTTCAATGCTTCTTTGTTTTTACTTTTTTTCTGCCATTCTGCAAAATTAAATTCTGATCCAGCAATGGATTTATAATAATTACATCTTCAGTTAGTGTTTTATAATACCTTTGTTTTCAATGTTTCTGCAGAACGATTTCTATTAGTGTGCTGCTAACTGTGAATGAGGCATTCCACAGGGACATTTACTCTAGTGAGTTATACTGATGATCACTGAACACTCTGAAGGGCATCATTGTAGAAATATATCACACTGTAGGAAACAAATGGCAACTTCATAACCAGAAATGTGTAATTTTGGTAGGCTAATTGCAACTCACACTGCATTTCTGGAGTAGAATAAAAACAATGCCCCCCAAAAACTTGACATAGCATTACAAGCATTCTATGTGCACAATATATATCTCTTACAGTTAGATAACAGGGTGATAAACTGTATTCATAGGACCACTGGTTGTAGGAAATTTCTCCTCTTTCCTCATAATCCTGAAGATGCTACTGAGAATGGAATTGATTCCAAGGCCATTTTTCTTCACACTCACACCCTCTGACCACACTGATGCCTCCCTGCTTCCCTGAAAGGGTATCATGACGGGCCCCATTGGCATGAATCATGAGGCCAAGCGGTCCACTGTGGGCCCACTGACTCATGATAAGAGATGAGAATGGCCTCCCCACGGAGAAGCGCGCCGGAAGCTCAGTCAGTGAGCTCTTACCGACTCTCCCACTGATGCCTGCAGCATTTTTCATTCTGTTCTTTTTCTGCCAGCTTGAGCAAGGTTTCCAGCAGAGAAGTCTGACAGTTGCAGTCCTGACCTAAGGGACCAGCAAGCCCACTTCTAGCCTCCAGCACTTCAGCATCCTATTTAATCAGTGATCCTGGCTCCTTCTACATTCGTTCCTATTTTTCTATGAACAAGGGCAAAAACTGACTGATAGGATCAATTTCCATTGCAGGTTCAATTCACAGCTCATTTCTTTGGAACTCTGCACTTTACCTTCTATTACTACTACAGTGCTTTTTCAGAAACTCAATTTCAGAACCTGTGAGAGATATTTGGGTGTAATTTTAGGATCCTGTCATTGATAATCAAAAACATAGATTACAACCAATGCTCCCACTAACAGGTTTCTTCTTTCTACCTCTCCATGAACTCTACGGAGGTCTATTACAATAAAGGGAATAACAACCAGAATGGCATGGTGGGCCCCTTCAGGACCTCCAGCTATTGTACTTCTGCCTCACCAGTCACACTACAGGGTGACAAAATAATAAAGCAATAGCTCCCTTTACTATTTAGTGAAATCAGAGCAAAGGTCTGAGTAACTAATATTATAGTGACCTACCCCAAAATTCAGTATTCCTAAGCAGCAACGATTCTGGGTACATGGCCTTGTTTTTAGGTGAAGTAGTTAAAGGCTTTCAATTGGTCAGTGCTTTCCAGAGTTTAAAAAGTACCTTGTCAGTCAAGCTGAAATTGCTGGAATACAATTTAAATCTTTAATTTACACTGTCCTACAGGCATCTATGTAATGGTGATGTAATGGAATGAATTCAAACTTATCCTAAGAATTATATAAATTTGAATATATTTTTCCTCCAGAATACTTTTCATAGATAGCACATTAATAGTTTTCACATTTTATCATAATCAGAATCAAAAAATGCCCTTGGAAACAATCTGCTTTTCTTAAATAAATCATACAATCCTCTATAAGGGAGAATAGTATCTTCCTAACAAATAGGCCAAATTTCAAAAACAGTACTCATTTAAGAGAAGGAAAAAAAATAGTCTTACAGAATAAATGAAGGAAAGTGTAACAATGTCAAAGTCTACACAAAATCATTCTACTTCATTTCCTGGTTTAAGATGGACATAGTCTCACCATGTCTTTCATGTATTCCAAATGTTGGTTTGAACTCCGCCTAAATTGTAAAGGTAAGTAAACTACTGCCCAATCTTGCTGGGAAATAGATTACCCACATAGCAACTAAATAATTTAATTTAAATTATTAAGTTTAAAATTTAAAAAACTAATCATTTAAATTTCCATCATATTTGAAAGCTGGAATTCCCATTCACATGTTATGGCAAACAC
>NW_012104843.1:1275445-1285326 GCF_000951045.1 Mandrillus leucophaeus | reverse complement strand
TGCAGGTTTGTTACATATGTATACATGTGCCATGTTGGTGTGCTGCTCCCATTAACTCGTCATTTACATTAGGTATATCTCTTAATGCTATCCCTCCCCACTCCCCCCACCGACAGGCCCCGGTGTGTGATGTTCACTACCCTGTGTCCAAGTGTTCTCATTGTCCAATTCCCACCTATGTGTGAGAACATGCGATGTTTGGTTTTCTGTCCCTGTGATTGTTTGCTCAGAATGAAAAGTTTAAACTTTTAAGTAAAAAGCTTGCTGAATGCTGAAAGTTCAGACTTCACTACTATGCCATATATCCATATTGCATGACTGTACTTGTACCCCTAAATCCATAAAAATAAAAGTGTTATTGAATAGGGGTTGGAAAAAGAGGGGTAGAAATTTATTGTTGATACTTTCCAAAATAAAGAAATGTGGGTATTGATAGGGCACTCAATAATAACATGTCATATTTTATTCTCCCTGAATGATGAACTGTACAAAAATAAGGTTAGAAGTGTCACAATGATTGAAACATGTTTTCATTTTAAACAGAACAATTTTTTGTTGGTGTTTAGGGTTTTTAAAATTTTAAGTAATAAAACCTCTAAAACCCATTGAAAAGTATAAAATAACAATATTCTGTGTATCCACTAATATCAAATGTTAACATTTTATGTTTTGTTCCAGATCACTTTTTATTAAAGAAATAAAATATTACTGCTATAAAATTTTGCCACCTTCCTACTTACTATTCAAAGGTTATTATCTATCATTCCCAAACATGTTTTTGTACTTTTATTACATTTATCTAGGATGCTTAAAATTTTTCAAAAATGCTACTATTTTTTGCAACATGAGATTCCATTCAACATAGTGGAGTTGAAGCTATGTTAGTTTAACTGGTGTCTAGAATTACATTAAATAAAATACAGTTTACTTATCCATTCCCCTACTGCGGAAAAGACAGCTGAGTCTACCTTTTCTCTATTACAAGCAGTGCTACGAGCAGCATCTTTGTCTATATGCCCTTCTGGCCACAGTTCCCCTTAGTGCACATTAAAAGTGAGACTGTTGACTTGTAGACGTTATCTATCTCTAAGTATAACAGATAATGTCAAACTTCTCTCCAAAAGAAAAACAATGTTCAGATGTTCCTTTTTTTTTTTTTTTTTGCTAAAAATGGTTGCATTTCAAGGCTATGGGCCTATACTGGCTCCGAAGGACAGATCTTTAACGGTTCCAGTTAAATGTAAACAAGCAAAGTCTAATGTGCGTTTATCTTTTTTTTTTTTTGAGACGGAGTTTCACTTTCTCGCCCAGGCTGGAGTGCAATGGCACAATCTCGGGTAACTGCAACCTCCAGTTTCAAGCAATTCTCCTGCTTCCCAAGTAGTAGGGAAAACTGGTGTCCGCCACGACGCCCGGCTAATTCTGTATTTTAGAATCGGAGTTTCACCATGTTGACCAGGCTGGTCTCAAACTCCTGACCTCGTGATCCTCCTGCCTTGGCCTCCCTAAGTGATGGGATTATAGGCATCAGCCACTGCAACCATCCCTAATGTGCAATTATGAGTTGCATCATTTATTTGGGATAGTATTTGAAATAGAGATCTACAATCAATACATAGAACTATTTCTTTCTTTGGCTATAGCAACTGTATTTGACAAAGGTTCATGTTAAGATTTTCTCCCAACCACCACTCATTATATCATATTATTATTGTGTTTGTATGAAAACAAAATATTCAAATTCATCAAATAATTACTAAATGAACAATACATTCATAAAGTAATTATTACAATTTCTGATTACAACAAAATGGCATATCATTTACTCTCAAGGACTCTCCCATTTGAAAACAACTAGATCCAGTATAAGACATTTTTTTAAATTGCATAGGATGTAGTGTGTCTTTAGCATATATCTTACACCATGTCCCTTGTCCAAAACAAAGGGTAAGGTGGAACTCTAGTTGTCTATATCAGCACTGGAATCCAAAGATGAAGCCACGGGCCAGGGGCGGGGAAGCCAAATATGATGTTCCCAAGCTAATCTCAGACAAATAACAGTGTGTAAAGTATCCACAGTCAGTACCATCTCCTGATTCCAGCAAACACAAATACAAACCTATAAACAAACTGATCCCCAAATATAGGCCTCCTACTTTCAAAAATAAAGCCCACCCAAATATAAGCTCACTAGTAAAGATTAACAAAAATAACAGAAAACAAGATGCCCTGAGAGTCAACAGAGATAAGACACAACAGATTCACATCACTTAAATGACCAGATTCAGAATCTAAAATTTGCGTGCCGCTTCCAAAATTAAAAACGTAATTACAAAAATGAGTATGTAATACGTCACTGAAAATGACCAATTTTAAAAATAGCTAATGTAACTTTTAGAAAGAATAATATTGTTGAAATAAAACAAAAACCTCAATGGATAGGACATTAATTATGTACTGTATAAAACTAGACAGCAAGATTGGACACAACTGAAGAGAGAATTAGTGAAGTAGTGAATGGATCAGAGGAAGTTATCTAGACTGTAGTACGGAAAGATAGAAATAGGAACATAACAGAAAATAAGAAAGAAAGATAGAGGGCAAAATTAGAGGGTATATCTATGTCTAATTGGCATTCCAGAAGCAGAACACGGGGAACACAGGAGAGGCACTAACTGAAGACATAATGTCTGAGAAATTTCCAGAACTGACAAGAGATATCAGTCAAAAGATACAGAAAGTATAACATATACAAAAGATAGAAAAATTAAATTAATTCCACATTCAGATATAATGTAGTTAAACCACCAACACCAAAATAAAGAGATGATCTCAAAAGCATCTAGAGAGAAAAAGCACATCACCTACAAAGTAATGGCAGATTGACCAAAGAGTTCTCAACAATGAGAGTGGAAGGCAAAAAAACAAGGGAATAAAATACTCAAAGTACAAAGAGAAAATATGAATACGAATATGTCAACTTAGAACTATATACATAGCAAAACTATATTATTCAAGGATCAAGACAAAATAAAGCTAATTTTGAAGAATCATACCTGAGTGAACTTACTACCAATGAACCTGCAATAAAGGATTACCTTCAAAAAGAAAAATGAGTTTTGAAAGAAGGTCTGAGATGCTAGAAGAAATGGTCAGCAAAGAAACATAACCTATGTTTGTAAAATAACAATACTGTCTAATTTTAGAGCTTTTTATATATACAGAATGAGACTGCGGACAACAAGAGCAAACACACAGGTAGGGCAATGCTCAGAGTTACAGTGTTGTAAGATCTTTCCATCACTGGGAAGGGAAGTTTAAGATACTAACTACAGACTTTCAGTATGCCAGGCACACTCTCTAGGGTAATCACTATACAGATAGCCACAGGATAATACCTTCGGTAACAAGTAACTCATCTAAAGAAAATAAGTTCTTTCAGTCAATTATGGGAAAAATACAAAAGAAAAGAAAAAAGGCAAGGGGTGACGGGAAATGTAGAAAAACAGGAAAAACCAGAAAGCAAACAGAAAAGTGCTAGATAGAAGTCTACCACTACTAGTAGTAGTCATATATTAGTAGTAATATATATACTAGTGATAATATATACTATATATATTATATATATTAGTAATATATATACACTAATATATATTAGTATATTATACCTATATATACTAGTATAATATATATACTAGTAATATATTAGTAATACATATATAATATATAGTATTACTAGTGTATATTACTACTAGTATATACTAGTAATGACAACACATGTAAATAAAATCTTGTCTATTAAAATGCCCAGAGAATTAAAAGTAAAATCAACATCGTGCCATAATCTATTTACAAAAAATAAATCTAAGCTGTTTCACTACAACATTTTCCTGGAGGTTCTATTCAGTACAGTAAGAAATGAAAAGTATAAGAATGAAACAAGAAAAAACAACACTTTAATTATATGCAGACAATGTGACAGGCTTAGCACACAGCAGGACCTACAAGTTATTCAAAAAAGCAAATGTTAGCAAGGTGACCAAATATGGGATTAATTTTGAAATCCTCTGCATTTTTGTGTATTATCAAACTGAAACATTACTGAATTTTTTTTCATTTACAACAAGATCAAATGATACAAGGAGCCCAGGAATAAATGTTACAAGACACCAATAACAGATAAAAATCCAAAACCTCATTGAAAGACATTAGTGAGGATCAAAATAATTGGAGTTATACCATGTTTATGAATGGCAGACTCAGTATGGTAAAGGTGTCAGTTCTCCCCAAGCTAATCTATAGAATCACTACAATTTCAGTTAAAACCTAATCATAGTTTTAAGGAACTTGATAAATTGATTCTAAGGTAAATAAATAAGTGCAAAGGTCCCCAAATAGAACACTCTGTAGCAGAATGAGGCAGGAAAATTTGTTCTACCCGATACCAAGAGTTATTTAAAAGCTACAGTAACCACACAGTGTGGTGTTGCTGAAAGAACAGACATGAAGCACAACAGAAATCTTCATGTTCTATATGATAGAGGTGGCGTTTCTGCTTCCTGGGGGAAACAAGTGGTGCTAGAAGTGGATTCCTACCCTGTATCATACACAAAAATCAATTCCGACTCAATTAGAAGCATAAAAACTGAAATTTAATTTTTTAAACTAAAGAATGTAGGGGATTATTTTTTCTGATTACAGGGCAAAGAAATAGTTCTTAAGCACCAACTATCAATGAAAAGTTCAAATTTATGCTACATTAAAAGTAAAAACATATTTATCAAATGTATCATAAGGAAAGTGAAAACCTAAGCTATAACCTTATTCTTGTAAAGAAAGGAAAACAACCAAACACAATAAAGACAGAAGTTATAAAGAGGTATTTAGTAGAAAAGTCAAAGGCAAACCACAGAATAGAAGACATTGGCAACCACTAAACAAACGAGAGATATTGATTATATACCGAACTTCCACCAATCACAAGAAAAAGATGACAACTCAAAAGAAAAGCTCGTAAAAGAACAGGACTTTTGAAGAAGAGGAAAATTACAGACCACAAACATGAAAACATGCTCAAGCTTAATACTAATCTGGGAAATGCCCATTAGAGTCACAGTAAATTCCATTCTATACCCATCAGTTTCACAAAAATTAGAAAGTCTGGTAATACTGATTGTTGGCAGCATGTAGATCAATGCAATGTGTTATACATCATTAATGAGAGTGGGAACTGGTACAGTCACTATGGAACACAAGTTGGCATCATCTTGTAAAGCTAACCTTAGAATACAATCCAGTTGTTATATTCTTAGGCATATATTCTAGAATAGTGCTTTTTCACTTAGAAGAATAACCTGGCATATTTTCAAAAATATAGTCATGCGTCGCCTCAAAACAGAGATACATTCTGAGAAATGCATTGTCAGGTGATTTCATTGTGTGAACATCATAGGGTGCATTTATCCAAACCTACACAGTAGAGCCTACTCCACAGCCAGGTTTAGATTGCTGCCTACTGCCCCTAGGCTACAGATCTGTACAGTATGTTACCGTATTGAATACTGTAGGCAACAGAAACACAGCGGTAATTATTTGTGTATCTAAACATAGGAATGGTACAGTGAAAACATGGTATTATAATCATATGGGACCACAGTTGTATATGCAGTCTGTGGTTGACCAAAATGTCATTATGCAACACGTGACCCTATAAAGCTCTCTAGGCCTCATCCCCAGAGATACAGATTTGTTGGGCCTGCAATGAAATCCCAGGATTTGTATCATAAGCAGCCTGGGTGATTCTAGTCATCAGAGAAATTTGACAACAGCCTAGAGCCTATTCAAAGTAGTGCTGGTTCTCACACCAGCACAGCAGCATCCCCTGGAAGCTTACTAGGAATGCAGATACTCAGGCCCCACTTCTGACCTCCTGAAGATGAATCTTCACCTGCACATTGAAGTTGGAGAAGTTCTGTCTTGGAGGAGGGCTTTTTCAGAGTGCAGGCTGTATCTCTAGGTCATATCACAGTGGCATTTGTTTTAATGAAAGAGAATAGAAAAGAAACATAAAAATGTATTTTAAGTTAACAGATATAGATTGTATCATGTAATAATTACGTAACAATGAAAATATATTTCATGCTGCATCTACAGGGTTTGAAAAATGCATTCCTAGAGAAATTCTTCCCAGTGGGCACCAGGAGACACGAGCAGAAATGTCTTTACCAGCATTATTATCAAAAGAATAAAAAAGAAAAGCAAGGAAACAATCCAAATATTTACTGAGCCAAAAGCAGATAAATATCCCTACAATGGAAAGTTAGACTACATAATTAGCTATAGCTATGAGCTATATATTGTGTTTCAGAAACACATAGTATTGAATAAAGAAAAGCAAGTCCCACAGGACTACTATGATGCAATCTTATAAAACTGAAAAACATGCAAAAGGAAATGGTTTAAGAATACCTACGTATGCGATAAAACTGTTTTAATAACAAAGAGAAGAGCAAAGGAAAAATTTACATAAAAATGAAAATATTGGCTACCTCTGTCCTGGAGACACAGAGATAAAATGAGCAGAAGACTACAATTAGGGGAAAAGGTTCTAGAAGTATTCTGTTTTTAAGATGGGAAGTTGATTACTGCTATGCTGCACAATTTATGTAGGTTACATATGTCCTTTGTTTGTATCAAATATTACATAACTTCAGAAAGCATTATTATAGGAAAGGCATGAATATCCTAGAAAGATTGTTGGCTCTTTGAGATTTCCTTCCTGGAGAATAGTATATCTTGGTTCTTCTGAGAGACGTACAATGGTTACTACCAGGCAGACTTGAAGGAAGCAAGATCATACGTCATTAAAGATTCAGTAGTTCCATAGATACTCCCACGGGATGGAGTCCTCTGACTTGAAAAGAATTACAGAGCAACCCTCCTTCGAAACACACGATAGGCTTCCTACCAGTTGTATTCTCATCCCTGAAACTAGACCTTGGTTCCTAAAAGGTGAGCTTCAGGCTTGAGTGCAGCCTGGCTCTGACACTTGGGTACAGTTGTTGCTCCTCCTCTCCTTACCCAAACTTCTGAATCTCATTCTTGCATTCTTGGAAACTTTGCGCTAGATCTGAAATGGAACTCAGAGCTGTCACATCAGGAGGAAGAGAGCAGTCAGGCAGGTGACCATCCAAGGCCACAGTTAACTCATGTGGTACCTCTGTGCAATTAGAAAAGAGAGCCCCCTTCCTTCCTCAAGACACTTATTTTCACCTGTTGGAAAACTACCACAAAAATACACAAATATACAAGGTTTATGATTATGTAAGTTTCATGATAAAAAGATATGCTTTCTACCGGATATACGTATATGCTGTGCACACTGAAAGTCCTTAGAGAATATATTTATAATTAACAATTTCAGAACTTATGATGAACCAAGCCTCAAAAAGTGAATGTACTATGAGGTATGCATGTTGACAGGAGTGTATGAAGGTTTTTTTGTTTTTTGTTTTTTTAGGAAACTAATACCATTTACTCATTTACCAGAGTTCAATATTCATATTCACACTTAAACTACATTTTCTCCAAGGTTCATATTCCAGTTACTCCCCACTAACTCATCTGTCCCTCCAGCCACTGCCAGAATGCCTTCCTGATGTGACAGTTCATCTGCAACAATCAAAGGACTTCTAATTCATGCTCTTATCATCTGACTGAAATAAAAAGTCTTCCCATTAATAAGTCACAACTATGAAAGCGATCCCAGAGCCCTTCTTGGTTTCCATACCAGTCAAGCAAATCTATCTGATGGACTTCAAATAAGGTCCTCCCTCCAAAATTAGTATCCCTGTTCAGACTGATCCAATATGCAAATGGCAGCATCTTTTTATCTGCCAAAAAGTAGTCTTCAATTCCTTTCAGTCTTAGTTCAAAATCAAATCCCCTTGTGACTATTCCTTCTTAGTTGCAATAAAAACTCACAGACTTGGCAGGGCGTGGTGGCTCACGCCTGTAATCCCAGCACTTTGGGAGGCTGAGGTGCATGGATCACAAGGTCAGGAGTTGGAGACCAGTCTGGCCAACATAGTGAAACCCCGTATCTACTAAAAATACAAAAAAATAGCTGGGTGTGGCAGCGTGCACCTGTAGTTTCAGCTACTTGGGAGGCTGAGGCAGGAGAATCACATGAACCCAAGAGGTGGAGGTTGCAATGAGCAGAGATTGTATCACTGCACTCCAGGCCAGGCGACAGTGCGAGATTTCATCTCAAAAAAAAAAAAAAAAAAAAAAAAAAAAAAAGAAAGAAAACAAAAAACAAAAAACAAAAAAACAACGTGGTCAAGACCCAGTATATATATGTTTATTATGTTTATCTATGTCTTACTGCATTCTATAACAATCAAGTTACATATCTCATCCCATTAACATGAATCTTTATCCTGGAAAATGCCTATATTTGTTAATCAACACAGTTGGTAAAAGGATACTAGCAGAGTGTAATACATAGTGAACATTTAGATCAGTTCCTGTGTCTCATAAATCAACTCTAGAAATACCTCCTTTTCTGCAGTGTTTACCTATTTTCTGTGAAAAGCCTTTCCAAGTTTCCGTGTTGAGACTCACATCTCTGCTGTGCTTTTCCGTTTTAAGGAAGTCACACGCACTATAAACAAGGCTTTCACTCACCACTGGAACTGTTCGGTTTTTGCCTGAGCTCCTTGGTGACATTTCCAAAGTGTAAAGTTCATCACTACAGAAGGAGCGCCACTGCTACACTCAAAATTCGAATCTTGAATTGTTTCTACACCGTGGAACAAACAGGCTGCAGTTCATCCTATAGATGAACTTTACAAGGGAACTGTTGTATGAAACAAATAGGAGTCTGCAGTAAAAGACTTCCTTGATATTTATTTCTGACTATATAAAACAGGAGGAGGCAAAATGATGTTCACAGAGTTTTTCAGAACTGTCAAAAATTGGTTTGGAATGGGTTTTGACCTTTTGTAACCCTCATAAAGCTATGATAGCCACAAAAAGCCTTGGAAGTTTGGAACTGATATTTTACCCAGGGCAAAAGAGAACCCAAACCATTCACTCTTTGCTACAGAAGTAACGTGATTAGTGATGAAAACAGTGAATCACATACAATTTCAGTTTTATCTATATGTAACTATTACCTCTAGTTAATACTAAGCAGGTAAGCGTTATTTAAAATATTTTTTTACCTATTTAGAGCCTCCTATTTTGGTATTTACAGTCTTCTTATGATTAGACTGTTTTCTGTTTGAAGTTTACAAGTCTGCACAAATGGTTTCAGAAAAGACCACACTCCACTCTGCTAGACTGACGGCTATACTGTAATTATCCTTCTATGTTTTCACCAACAACTTCAAAAAGAAAAAAAAAAAACTTCCTCAGTTTAAACGAGCATATGATTGATAAGTTAGTTCTTATTTAAAACCTAGGTTTTCCATTCTGCTAATCTGCCAGGGAAGCTTGGGAAATGAGATGACAGAAAACTCAGTTCTAGCCGAAGAGTGTGTTCTCAGCACCCCACCGACAACTGGGATGGCAGGGCGGGAGGAGGTATGCTACAGGAAAAATGAACCCGCCACTTTTATTTTAAAAAGATAGAAAGAAGGAAAACACGGGTTCTTACTTGAAATTATTTCTGTTCCAAATAAAACAACTTAAAAAAAACCAAGCTTGCTCCTTTAGTAAAGAGCAGTTTACCTCTCTGCTGAATTATCTTCTTATCTTGCTACCAAATTTGTTCCATTTTAGTGTCAATTTTTCCCTAAACATAGTTTTTCTGTGGGATCAACTCCATTTTCCCATCAAGGTCAGACGACTTTGCAATACTTTTCTTTCTTTTTTTT
>NW_012104843.1:1273240-1275395 GCF_000951045.1 Mandrillus leucophaeus | reverse complement strand
ATGCTTAGCTTTGACTTGGAGGCCAGGAGTTTGGGTCTGGAGGACAGCCATATAATATTATTAATATCTCATTTATACCATGAATGATGCAACTGCACAAAGTCAATCTGACCACACTGGGAATACTGGGGAATGCTGGCCTCTGAAACTAGATCTTCTTGTGGGGAAGGGGAAGGCAGGGAGAGTAAATGATATCATGGAAAAAAATATAATAGATTCAAGCAAGGAAACCACATCAAGGAGGACCCAGAGACACACAGACTGGGGCCCTAGGGAGGGGCTGGGATAGGGAATCACACTTCTTCTCTGACTGCTCCCTCCCTCCCCAGCTGCAAGTTGGGAACTGATTTAAAAACATAAACACAAGAGTGCTGACACAGGATGCATACAAGATACAAAATAGATGCAAGATACATAGAGGATAAGTGGTATACGCAGCTATGAGTTAATATGTGGAAGTTTAAGAAGGTCAGTAAGTAATTGTCTTCTCTTTCAGGTTCTCAACTGAGAGATACACATGCCTACTGATCTTAGACAAGTAAAGATTTCACTAATATTAGATTTTTTACTATATTAGTCTGTTCTCATGCTGCTATGAGGAAATACCCAAGACTGGATAATTTATAACGAAAAGAGATTTCATTGACTCATAATTCTGTATGGCTGGATGGTTGGGGAGATCTCAGGAAACTCACAATCATGGTAGAAGGTATTTCTTCACAGAGTGGCAGCAGAGAGAATGAGTGCCAGCATGGAAATGACAAGCACTTACAAAACCATCAGATCTCGTGAAACTCACTCACTATTATGAGAATAGCATGGAGGAAACTGCCCCCATGGTACCACCCTTGACATGTAAGGATTACAATTCAAGATAAGATTTTGGATGGAGACTCGGCCAAACCATATCAATTACTGACATAGGTGAGTGAAGAAAAAAGACTTGATTTGTGGAAGTCTGCTATTACAATCATTCTTAGTTTTCCCCACTTAAGTCCCTTTTTTCAACATCTTTTTGAGCTATAGTTAATATGTCATACAATCCACTCATGTAAAGTGTACAATTCAATGGTTTTAAGTACATTCACAGAGCTATGTGACCATCACCACAATCTATGTTTGGAACATTTCCAAAAAGAGATTCCACATCCATTAGCAGTCACTCCCATTTGCCACAACCATCACCACCCTGTGCCCTTGCAATAACTAATCTACCTCCCATCTCTACAGGTTTCCTACTCTGGGTATTTCATATAACTAGAATCATACAAAATGTGGTCTGTTGTAACTGGCTTCCTTTTACTCAGCACAATGTTCCCAAAGTTCATCCATGTTGTAGCATGTAGCAGACTTCACTCCTCTTTATTGCCAGGTAATATTCCACTAGGTAGATATACCACATTTTTTTAAGCCATTCATCAGTTGATGAGAACTATATGTTGTTTCTACTTTTTGGCCATTATGACAAATGTTGCTGTGAACATTCGTGTATTAGTTTTGTTTTTGAGACAGTCTCACATTGTCACCCAGGCTGGAGTACAGTGGTGCAATCACAGCTGACTGCAACCTCTGCCTCCCAGGTTCAAGTGATCCTCCCACCTCAGCCTTTCGAGTAGATGGGACCACAGGTACATGCCATCACATCCAGCTAATTTTTGTATTTTTTATTAGAGATAGAATTTCACCATGTGGCCCAGGCTGGTCTTAAACTCCTCAGCTTAAGCAGTCTGCCTGCCTTGGCCTCCCAAAGTGTTGGTATTACAGGTGTGAGCCACCGCGCCTGGCTTATATACAAGTTTTGTGTGGACACACGTTTTCATATGTGCTAGGTATACTGTTGGGTACCTAACTAGAAGTGGAATTACTGGGTCAGATGATAATTCTGTCTAACCATCTGAGGAACTGTCAGACTGTTTTCTGAAGTGGGTGTATTATTTTACATTCCCACCAGCAATATACGAGGGATTCAATTTTTCTACATCCTGGCCAACACTTGTTATTTTCCATATTTTTTGACAGAAATCCTAGTGGGTATAAAGTCGTATCTCACGGTTTTGGTTTTCATTTTTTTTTTTTTTTGGACAGAGTCTTGCTCTGTCGCCCAGGCTGGAGTGCTGTGGCATGATCTTGGCTTACTGCAACCTCTGCCACCCGG
>NW_012104843.1:1272560-1273190 GCF_000951045.1 Mandrillus leucophaeus | reverse complement strand
GCTTAAGCAGTCTGCCTGCCTTGGCCTCCCAAAGTGTTGGTATTACAGGTGTGAGCCACCGCGCCTGGCTTATATACAAGTTTTGTGTGGACACATGTTTTCATATGTGCTAGGTATACTGTTGGGTACCTAACTAGAAGTGGAATTACTGGGTCAGATGATAATTCTGTCTAACCGTCTGAGGAACTGTCAGACTGTTTTCTGAAGTGGGTGTATTATTTTACATTCCCATCAGCAATATACGAGGGATTCAATTTTTCTACATCCTGGCCAACACTTGTTATTTTCCATATTTTTTGACAGAAATCCTAGTGGGTATAAAGTCCTATCTCACGGTTTTGGTTTTCATTTTTTTTTTTTTTGGACAGAGTCTTGCTTTGTTGCCCAGGCTGGAGTGCTGTGGCATGATCTTGGCTTACTGCAACCTCTGCCGCCCGGGTTCAAGCGATTCTCCTGCCTCAGCCTCCCGAGTAGCTGGGATTACAGGCGCCTACCATCACGCCCAGCTAACTTTTGTATTTTTAGTAGAGATGGCCTTTCACCATGTTGGCCAGGTATTTTTAGTAGAGATGAGGTTTCACCACGTGGGCCAGGTTGGTCTGGAACTCCTGATCCAAAGTGATTCACCCA
>NW_012104843.1:1270331-1272510 GCF_000951045.1 Mandrillus leucophaeus | reverse complement strand
CACACCCATCTTACCCCCTTCCCTCTTGGTTCTGACATTCAGCTATTATGGTGGGAGGTTGAGGAGCAATGTTGGGGATGAGGGTGAGGTGGAGTTTTATAAAGCTCTCCAGGTGACTCAGAGACCACCCTTATTCCACCTGGTCACAAATCCCTGAATGGGAAACATGTACACACATATACTGTAATACTAACTTAACAACTAGAGAAAGTGCATTGTGTGACTGATATAAAACAGCACACTTTTGTTCTTTGGTACCATCCTCTTTTTCAAAATTTGCTATTTTTGCAGGTATTACTTTCTTGAATACAATAACAATGTAACTGTCACAAAATAAGAATTATCATATAGCTAATTCTTCATTAAACTTAACAAAATGAATCACAGTTTGATGTGCATATCTTTCATTTTTAATTGTTTATTTGCCACAAAAACTTTTTTTTTATTACTACCAAGTATGTTTCCTTGAAATGCTGCTTAGAAGTGACTTAAAAATTATGGAACACATTGAATCATCTTAATAAGGTAAAGCATTCACTTGCCATCTAGTGTTCTATTTAATTTAAAATGTTCATGATTCTTACCATGTTGACAATTAACTAAAAATTTTCATGAGGATCCACAGCTATTAATTCCAATGGGTTACAGATATGATAAATAATTTTAAAAGTCTTAGTTTCGTTCATTCTTTCTGGAGTTGAATTTTCAGGGAAGAATCAAATCTTTCAAATTAAAAAAACCATTCATTTGGTCTAGTGATCATTTGAAGTTCCAGACACCTTCTCGCTTATTAATACCTTGTGGCAAGAGTACATGGTGGGCCGATGTAGCGGGGAACACTCCCTGAGCAAGTGTGGGGAGGCGGTGATGCTTAGCTTTGACTTGGAGGCCAGGAGTTTGGGTCTGGAGGACAGCCATATAATATTATTAATATCTCATTTATACCATGAGTGATGCAACTGCACAAAGTCAATCTGACCACACTGGGAATACTGGGGAATGCTGGCCTCTGAAACTAGATCTTCTTGTGGGGAAGGGGAAGGCAGGGAGAATAAATGATATCATGGAAAAAAATATAATAGATTCAAGCAAGGAAACCACATCAAGGAGGACCCAGAGACACACAGACTGGGGCCCTGGGGAGGGGCTGGGATAGGGAATCACACTTCTTCTCTGACTGCTCCCTCCCTCCCCAGCTGCAAGTTAGGAACTGATTTAAAAACATAAACACAAGAGTGCTGACACAGGATGCATACAAGATACAAAACAGACGCAAGATACATAGAGGATAAGTGGTATACTCAGCTATGCGTTAATATGTGGAAGTTTAAGAAGGTCAATAAATAATTGTCTTCTCTTTCAGGTTCTCAACTGAGAGATACACATGCCTACTGATCTTAGACAAGTAAAGATTTCACTAATATTAGATTTTTTACTGTATTAGTCTGTTCTCATGCTGCTATGAGGAAATACCCAAGACTGGATAATTTATAATGAAAAGAGATTTCATTGACTCATAATTCTGTATGGTTGGATGGTTGGGGAGATCTCAGGAAACTTACAATCATGGTAGAAGGTATTTCTTCACAGAGTGGCAGCAGAGAGAATGAGTGCCAGCATGGAAATGACAAGCACTTACAAAACCATCAGATCTCATCAAACTCACTCACTATTATGAGAATAGCATGGAGGAAACTGCCCCCATGGTACCACCCTTGACATGTAAGGATTACAATTCAAGATAAGATTTTGGATGGAGACTCGGTCAAAGCATATCAATTACTGACATAGGTGAGTGAAGAAAAAAGACTTGATTTGTGGAAGTCTGCTATTACAATCATTCTTAGTTTTCCTCACTTAAGTCCCTTTTTTCAACATCTTTTTGAGCTATAGTTAATATGTCATACAATCCACTCATGTAAAGTGTACAATTCAATGGTTTTAAGTACATTCACAGAGCTATGTGACCATCACCACAATCTATGTTTGGAACATTTCCAAAAAGAGATTCCACATCCATTAGCAGTCACTCCCATTTGCCACAACCATCACCACCCTGTGCCCTTGCAATAACTAATCTACCTCCCATCTCTACAGGTTTCCTACTCTGGGTATTTCATATAACTAGAATCATACAAAATGTGGTCTGTTGTAACTGGCTTCCTTTTACTCAGCACAA
>NW_012104843.1:1265372-1269471 GCF_000951045.1 Mandrillus leucophaeus | reverse complement strand
CTTTCACCATGTTGGCCAGGTATTTTTAGTAGAGATGAGGTTTCACCACGTGGGCCAGGTTGGTCTGGAACTCCTGATCCAAAGTGATTCACCCACTTTGGCCTCCCAAAGTGATTACAGGCACGATATGTTTATCATTGTGCCAGCGTGTCTTGATTACTGCAACTGTGTAGTGAATCCACTCTTGAGTCATATTCACACATCCTCCATTCACTGATGATCCAAGCACTCTCCACTCCCACCTAGGGATGGTTAATTTACCTCTAGTTGTAGAAAAGAGCATTTGTGTCCCTCTGACAATGCCCAGAAGAAACTGATTAAATATCTTCAGTTCCCTTTTCAAATGTCATCTATTCAATGAATCATTGCTCTCATAGGACAAAGTGAGAGCTCACCAAGATTCTCCCCCTGAACAAACTCTTGTCAGGCCCCAGTGAGCTCTCTTGTTGACTAGGCCTCAAGCCTGGCCTATAAAGACTTGAACAAACACTAACACAGTTTCTAAAAGCTCAAGGCTTCATCGGTAGGATGATCCTAGCCCCTCTGAGAGTGCCTGCCTGAGAAAACTCCAGACAGAGAATTTGTTGTTTGTTCCGGCAATTACCTGAAGATAGGGCCCCCGTCTCCCAGTCTTAGAGGGTGCAGGAGCCCAGTCTCTGCCGAAGAGTAGAAACCTAACTTCTGTCAGCACTGGCTAACAAACCCAGATGGCTTCACATGAATTAACCCGCCCTTTCTGCTTTTTACAATTTTTCACTTCCCTGACTCTCCTGAGACCCAGCTCGTCCCCTCCCCTCCCTACTCCCTAATTCTCCTTTATAAATGCCCAGTCCTCTCTGCACAAATCGAGGTTGACCTTAGATCATGCTGGACTCTTTTTCCCATTGCAAGAATGATTACTGATTAAAATCTGTCCTTGCCCCTTTAACTAGAGTTCAGCTTTGTTTATCTCTGATAGAGAGCAGGAGAGGGAGGAGGGTTGGGGAGGCGGCCCTGACTTCTCCATGGAAGCATCAGGATTGGAGGATAAGCATTCCTCCCAACATGGAGAACAATGTGAAAAAAAAAAAAAAAAAAAAAACCTAACGAAATAGCATACCTCAAAAACAAAAAAAAAACACAAAAAACAAAAAAAAAACACCCAGCATCAGTACATTCAAGTCTCATTTCTAAGTAAACTTAGAATAGCAAGCATATAATAAAGATGCTACCATAGGACCAAATAATTGAAAGAGGGGAGAGACATTCCAGGCAGAGTGGACCATACTGATGAAGATATAGTATCAGATGATCACACAGCCTGTTTGGGTAGCAGACTAAAACCACGGCTTCAGGTTATAACATTAAGGAATTCTACCAGTGACTAAGAAGCTCCCAGGCAGGGACTAGAATCTGTGGCACATACGAGGCATATTACTAAGAAAGAGGGCCAGGTACCACCATAGACAGGCACCTGGTTGCTTGCTAGGGCTCATAAGTTAGGATCTGATCTCCTCATGTATCACCAAGATAAATCAGGCTATACAGGAACCAGAAGCAAGGGAACGAGGTGGTGAGCTGCACATTCTCTCCACATCTCCCTTGCATGAGGTCTGCTAAGAGCCTGAAGACAGCACAGGATCATGCCTACGTGCTGGGCCCAGTGTGCCCAGCTGTGGGGAACAGAGGTCTGAGGACCTGGGAAGCAGACACGACAAGCAGCCTGTAGGCGGCTGAGATGGGGAGTGAAGAGCGGAAGCCTGCAGAAAAGGGAGTTGGAGGGTCTACAGAGGGAACTGTCTTGGCGATGGGTACATGAAGCCCGGACCGGGAAAATGGTAACATGAGAAACAAACCACAGGCTACAACCAATTAGGTGGGCAGGCGTACAGCAGGAAGGTGGGAAAAGGGACAGGAAAAAGACACCCAGAAAGCTAGCTCAAACTGAAGGCAGCATTGCCAGGACAGGGGACAAAGGGAGAAGAGCTTAGGTTGAGATGCCTCCCACTGCTTGCTGCTGAAATATCCACGAAGGACACCCGGCATGTCATTTATACTAGATCTGAAGCTCAAGGGTAGGGGAGAAGGAGTCAGAGGTTATGTGCTTGTTCAAGCCAGCAACACAGATGGCGATTCCAAGAAAAGTATTTAAAAAGAACAGAAGGATAATGAAAAAGACCACATTTGCTGTAATAAAGTACAGTTTACTTTGTTTTTCTTTTAAGATTCTTCAAGGTATCTGCCCTCTCGTATGAAACTGACAGTAATAAGATATTAAGAGTTATAATTTTTAAACCACTCATTCTTTGATATATGCCACTTTCAATATATTATTTTGTAATACATTTTACTTAAATTTTAAAAGAAGATAAATATGTTTTTAGTCAAGTGAAGAATTTTCAACTCTGAACTACAGCCAACAGCTATTCAGATTTTTATATTTGGTACATACTTAATAGTTACACATTTTAGAGAATGCCTCATTTAAATTCTAATGTATTTTAATAAGCAATGAAAAAAATCACTCAGTATATATTTTTTCTTAAATTACCCCTAGTGCTTGATTACTCCTCCACAATCAAAATCGTCTTAAATATGAATGATACAAAACAAGACTACAGCCTGAATGTCTAACACAGAGATTTTAGCTGCTTATTTAAGATGACATACCTAGCTATTCAGTAATCACTTTATAATAACCCCTTTCATTTCCAAATCTACTTAGCCATCAGCCTGCAGTGAGGAAAAAGCTGGCAGCAGTTTTTACAACTGCACATTAGTTTTACATTTCATGACAGGCTAATTCTAGAGAGTTCTAAAGAGAGACAAGCATGGGCCCTTGTGATTTTCTTTCCTTTGCATGAAGGAAACATATGTCTAGCTGATAAATGAAAGATAAAAGAGTACAGACATATACTTTTCACTTCACCCTTGTGGCAGTGACAGTTTGCCCCATTGCACCCTAGGTGCGACAGAACAGATCTAAGTCAACAAAGAGTAACTAGGTCTCGCGATTGTTCATCTGGTTAAGCCAACTCAAGCTCTGCTGTGGGGACTTCGAATCATAGTATGGCCAGCTTTTCATAAGAAGTCCTGAGTATAAATGCTGCACAAACACACTGCAGGACATTGCTCACACATCTTGTAAGAAAGAAGATATAACCACACTGCAGTAGAAATGACAAATATGTCTGACCTTTTTTTTTCTTTTGGTCATACATAGTGCATCTCAGTTCAGACTAACTCAAAGTCATGCCTTTAATGATGCCTGTAATTAATTTCAAAGCCCCACCAAATGTCAAGTGTGTGTCTGTATACCACCAAGGAGCTGAAAGAGTAAAATGGCTTTCAAGGCACTGTTTAATCCAATCCATAATCCACACCTGAGCAATACTTTAAGCTCTTGGTTTATGCTTTTAAGGTTGCCATGAAAATCACCTGGTAAAATAATAAACCATGGTATCTGTCTTTACAGATATTAGTAGCTCCCTCCTTGAGCAAAGCCAGGCACAGATGTTGTTTATAATGTGGTACAGAAATACGTGGGAAATGCTATTTCATACTTCAGTCTGAAGAAGATGTAGAAGGACGTTGCTGTTATCACTGCCTTCTATAGCTGCTGACAAACTGCATTAATTCCAAGTCATTACCGCCAACAGTGTTAGCTAAATGGAGAATGTGAGACAAGGCTTCACTGAACCCAAATGACAAGACTGCATGGTCACATAAATCTATGCTAAAGAAATGTTATCAATTAATGCTGCACGGCTAAATAGCAGAGTTAATTTTTTAAAATGGAGAGATTCTGATAGGTGTAATCAACTTGAGCCAAGGAATACAGGATGAAATCAATTTTAGCACGTTAACTTTCAAATGCAGAAACTGATAAATGAAGAACATTCTCCAGATCAACTGGTGATATCAACTTTGAACTGCTCAGTGCATCCAGGTCCAGAATGAACAGAAATAGCTCTCTCATCAAGTAATTATATGTTTACTGCTTTAAACATCTGGCCAAAAGGCACAATAGAACACAGATGTGAAAATTTAAAAACTTGAGATTAAAAGGTAACAAATGAAAAGAAACTCACTTTTAGTTTTTTACTGAACCTTCTTTTTC
>NW_012104843.1:1260435-1265322 GCF_000951045.1 Mandrillus leucophaeus | reverse complement strand
ATGGGCCCTTGTGATTTTCTTTCCTTTGCATGAAGGAAACATATGTCTAGCTGATAAATGAAAGATAAAAGAGTACAGACATATACTTTTCACTTCACCCTTGTGGCAGTGACAGTTTGCCCCATTGCACCCTAGGTGCGACAGAACAGATCTAAGTCAACAAAGAGTAACTAGGTCTCGCGATTGTTCATCTGGTTAAGCCAACTCAAGCTCTGCTGTGGGGACTTCGAATCATAGTATGGCCAGCTTTTCATAAGAAGTCCTGAGTATAAATGCTGCACAAACACACTGCAGGACATTGCTCACACATCTTGTAAGAAAGAAGATATAACCACACTGCAGTAGGAATGACAAATATGTCTGACCTTTTTTTTTCTTTTGGTCATACATAGTGCATCTCAGTTCAGACTAACTCAAAGTCATGCCTTTAATGATGCCTGTAATTAATTTCAAAGCCCCACCAAATGTCAAGTGTGTGTCTGTATACCACCAAGGAGCTGAAAGAGTAAAATGGCTTTCAAGGCACTGTTTAATCCAATCCATAATCCACACCTGAGCAATACTTTAAGCTCTTGGTTTATGCTTTTAAGGTTGCCATGAAAATCACCTGGTAAAATAATAAACCATGGTATCTGTCTTTACAGATATTAGTAGCTCCCTCCTTGAGCAAAGCCAGGCACAGATGTTGTTTATAATGTGGTACAGAAATACGTGGGAAATGCTATTTCATACTTCAGTCTGAAGAAGATGTAGAAGGACGTTGCTGTTATCACTGCCTTCTATAGCTGCTGACAAACTGCATTAATTCCAAGTCATTACCGCCAACAGTGTTAGCTAAATGGAGAATGTGAGACAAGGCTTCACTGAACCCAAATGACAAGACTGCATGGTCACATAAATCTATGCTAAAGAAATGTTATCAATTAATGCTGCACGGCTAAATAGCAGAGTTAATTTTTTAAAATGGAGAGATTCTGATAGGTGTAATCAACTTGAGCCAAGGAATACAGGATGAAATCAATTTTAGCACGTTAACTTTCAAATGCAGAAACTGATAAATGAAGAACATTCTCCAGATCAACTGGTGATATCAACTTTGAACTGCTCAGTGCATCCAGGTCCAGAATGAACAGAAATAGCTCTCTCATCAAGTAATTATATGTTTACTGCTTTAAACATCTGGCCAAAAGGCACAATAGAACACAGATGTGAAAATTTAAAAACTTGAGATTAAAAGGTAACAAATGAAAAGAAACTCACTTTTAGTTTTTTACTGAACCTTCTTTTTCTAGTTCCTCACATAAAAATATATATCACTGTTTACAAACAAATCTGTGATTCTGTTCTTTAAATCTTACCACTTTCAATGACCTTAAACTATACCTTATTCCTTTAACTTAAATCAGTTTTTGGTCGATTTGACACATAACTTTAATAATCACACCCATACCATGAGCCCAACGCAAGCTTACACTTTGTCATATCCAACCATCCTACGGGAAGTAGGATTAGTGTCCCTGGACCTGGGTAATCACACAAATAGAAAAATAATTCTCAATGGGAAGATGACTAGGAGGAGAGTAAGAACAACAGGTTTCATGCTTGGCTACACACATCAAGCATAGATATGTGGTAGATACTTCTAAGAAAGTATGCCAGCCAGAACTTTACCCTCCACATGCTCAAACACAATGTACCCAAAAGTCTCCACATGGGATGCATCCAATCCTCTACTTCTGGGGAAATCAACCCTAAAACGCTTCATTTCTTCCATCTCATAAAATGACTACTTCTTTGGTAAAGCCAAGAATAAAAAAACATTTGAAATGTCTAACCCTAACTTGTTCTATTGGCTTACAATACGCTGTTTGCAATATATCTGAAAAGGTTTTTGTTTTCTTAATTGGGGTTTTCAATTATTTCTGAGCAGGGCCCGGGTATCCATGGATAAAAAAAGGTCCTTCTCATAATTTTAAAGTCCCAAGAACTTCTCCAGTCTTATCTATACTGCCTATCACCTCTAAAAATCTTCTATCCTGGAAAATAATAAATAGGGATCTATAATTTTACTTAGACATGGGCAATAATTGCAAGAGATCTACTGTACAACATGGTGACTGTAGTTAATGACAATGTATTCTATACTTGAAAATCGTTGGGAGAGTAGATTTTAAGTATTCTCACTACACAAAAAAAATGATGTATAAGAGGTGATGCATATTATTTTGCTTAACGTAGCCATTCCACAAAGTACACACATTTCAAAGCATGTTTTATACCATATATGTGCAATTTTTATTTGTCAATTTAAAAATGTTTAAAAGAAATAAAACCAAAAATACCCATCTTAGCAGGTATCAAATACCACACTTTAAATAATAAAGATAATGTCTACCATTTTTTGAATACTTATTATAGAATCAAACAGTATTCTAAACTGGTATACTTAAATATTTTTAAGAAAAACAAGCATAAAAGGAATGATTCTAAAATAACATTTAAACTTTGTGGAAATATTAAGATGGATCTTCTTTAATTTTAATTAAAAAACAAATCTGAACAAGTATTATATTGTTGAGGACAGAAATATAGTAAAGGTTCCTACAACCTTTTATGAAGCTTCATTTCCTTATGCATGGTTTATATGCATATAAAATAATATGTAAGATTTAACAGGTATTTGCAATTCTGACAACTGCATTTTATTAACTTTCAAAGGCTGGTTTCTAGATAATAAATCTGGTATATTCTAATAATGCAAGTATTAAAAATCTCACAGAATTATGAATTTGGTAATTACTTCTGAGTTGCATAAAATCATAAAATGTATCAGGTTTTCTCTAACATAATTCTGGCAAAAAAAAACCCTAAAAATAGTTTCATTTATTTACTAATATCAAGACCAGTTCAAGATGTTACAAAGGCACACTTTACTATGGATTATGCTCCTAAAACTAACTCTAGCATATCCCAATTCCGGCTATGTGCATATTTCAATCATTTTGCAGTTTCCAGAATTAAAACTGGGGATAGGGGGTAAGACAGAGACTTACATAATAACAATCAAGAGACTGACTAAAAGGGCTGCTGGAAATACTATGAACACTGTGAGTATAAGATAATTGGAAATATGGCTATATGCTAAAAACCCAAAAAGCTGGCCAGACACAGTGGCTCACGCCTGTAATCCCAGCACTCTGAAAGGCCGAGGTGGGTGAATCACTTCAGGCTAGAAGTCGGAGACCAGCCTGGCCAACAAAGTGAAATCCTGTCTCTCCTAAAAATACAAAAATTAGCCAGGCACGGTGGCACATGCTTATTAATTCCAGCTACTTGGGAGGCTGAGGCACAAGAATCACTTGAACCCGGGAAGAGGAGGTTGCAGTGAGCTAAGATTGCACCACTGCATTCCAGCCTGGGTGACAGAGTGAGACTCTGTCTCAAATAACACACACACACACACACACAAAATCTAAAAGCGAATTGAGGAAAAAGTAAAAACAAAACCCAGAAAGCTGGGTTTTTAAAACTGCACAGGTTCCTGTCTTCCTCCTACCCTCTCAACTGTTTCTCACTAAAACCAATGAAAATATGATTAATATGACGATCAATTTTGTTCTAAATTCCAGAGATCAAGCCCATTTCAGGGGTAAATCTGAAGATACCAGGGCCCAGTGGAAGACAGAGATAGCCATGTGTCTCTATTCTAAAAGATTCACAAATAGTATTTGGGGAGAAATCTTCTTTCATTCAATAAACAGTAATTGATTATGCACCACAAATTAAGAGGTGATAAAAACATGAAAAAGACAAGAAGCTCAGAGTCTATTACAGCAGTCAAACATACATAATTTTAATATACCATAAGAACTGCAAAAGTAGAACCATGTTTAAGGTCAAACGGTGACATATAAAAAGGAGGAAAACACCAAAATTATTAGATAAATGTCACTGATCAGGAGCTAACATACAACACTATGGCTCCCACCTCTGCACCCTTCCACATGCTTTTTGGGTGTGTGGATTTCTCGCTAGTCCATCACTATCTCAGACCTCCTCTTCTCAGATTAGCAGAGTACTACCACCCAATCCACACTCAGCCTTTAAAGAGCACCCCAGAATTAACTTAAGAAAATGAACTCACTTAAAATTTTACAAATCAGAATTGGACTGAGAAAAAAAAAATAATCAGAGAATTGGAAACTAAAAGATTTGTGAAGCTAGGATATTAGAGAAAGTATACTTACAGGAATTCAGACTGTTTCATTCACATATACATTAGACTCATTTCCCAAAATGAGCAATTTAGTACCTCAAGAGAAATGGGTATTTTCAGTAACTGCAGTTAACTAAATATAGGCTTCTCACACTTAAGATGTTGAATCAGCAACAGAAGGACAGTATGCTTTCTCATTAACTAAATAGTAAAATCAGGTTTAAAAAGGAAAGGGAGACGTTTTAGATATCTAAAGAAGCCATTATCTGAAGCAGAAAATATTTTTCCTCACAAGTACATTTCTGATAGCCTGGAAATTAGTAAAGATAAAAGAAATTTATTTCCGGTTAAGTAGATGAGAAAAAGATGTGGTAATTGTAACTAATGAAGGTTTTAAGTGTGAGGAGAGGCTACAAAGCTACTATAAGAAAAAGCACAGGGATTTTGAAGAAACCTTTATCTAGTCTGACAATACAGCCCTAAAAATATACTTTTCTCCTTATCTTAGATTTTTTTTTTTTTTAATTGTACTTTATGTTCTATGGTACATGTGCAAAACGTGCAGGTTTTTTACATATGTATACATGTGCCATGTTGGTGTGCTGCACCCATTAACTCGTCATTTACTTTAGGTATATCTCCTAATGCTATCCCTCCCCACTCCCCACACC
>NW_012104843.1:1257206-1259420 GCF_000951045.1 Mandrillus leucophaeus | reverse complement strand
GTTTTGGTTACTGTAGCCTTGTTGCATAGTTTGAATCAGGTAGTGTGATGCCTCCAGCTTTGTTCTCTTTTGGCTTAGGATTGTTTATTGAACTTCATATATTACTTATACACAACACCCATATTTTGTCCAGATCATTCATTTCTGGCTGAGAGAATCATTTGCTTAGGGAATGATTTCTTTCATAAAACAAGGAGCCCATAATCCCAGTGGAGGAAGTTCATTAAGCATAAACCTTAGGACTGATAAACACCCAATAAACAGCAACTTTCCTGCATTTAAAATTTATGCCACTGCAGACACGAGAAAAACTATATTTGCATAATCAGTTGTAAATACGTCCATCTTTGAGCCACAACAACACATATCCAATTTGGATATACCCACATTACATGTGCACTCAAGTGAAGCATCCAAATGAAATCTTCAATGTTGCAGGAGCTCAGGTAACAAGAGAGGAAATGGCGCAGAAGTCAGAGAGTGCCTCAGACATTCGCCTGGTTCTGCAAACTGGTCTTAAATCCAACCATGGTTAACAACATCTCTGAGAAATCATAACTTTTAATCCATGTATAGCTGAGTGCCCACACATTACATTCTGTCCACAAAAAATCATTCTATGCTGCAGTCAAAATAATAAAATCACTTGGGAACAAAGTACTTTCCATTTACCATTTTTGCACCTTAGCCAATCCTCCTCTCTTGAGGAACTTATACAGCTAGAGAAACTACATAGGAAAAGAGGTCTTCTACCTACAGCCTGGGTTCCCACTGTTTTAAGTGTTAAAAAGAAATGAAGGACAATTTAGTACAACTACTTACCCAATGCATAAGCCCCTCTATAAAAGTCTCTAAAAGGTTACTTTGTCTTCTGTCTCAGCATGCACTGCCTTGGGGCAGTAGTTGCTGCTTGGGACAAATCAGAGTGTAGAATATTTTCTATTGTGCCAGAACAGCCTCCTTGAACCAACCCATCTTTTCCTTTGAAACCAAACAAAATAATTTTTATCCTTCTGTTCCCCGGGGGTACCCTGACGCATGCCAGGGGCTATCATGATCCCCCAAGTCTTCCTTTCTCACAGTAAACACCACCGGTTGATGCAACCTCCAGCATGATGTGGCTACTCAGCCTGAAACTATCCTTTTTCGTTGTATTTCAATAATATTTGGAGTGTGTACTCCATTTTGGCACCTCATTCCTACTGAGGCATAGGTGCTTTGTCTAAGATACTCAATAAGATATACACTGAGGCATAATAAATATGTCAGTATTCTAAAATCATTTCAAGTAGCTTATTTCCTTAGTCACCTTGAACCTCAATTTTTTAAAAAACAGAGTTGTTAAAAAATAATTGAGATATGAAATACTGTGCATATTTAATGTATACAATGTGATGAATTTGGATATGTCCATGTGTCCCTGTACCATAATCAAGGTAATAAACATATCTGTCATCTCCAAACGTTTCCTTGTACCTCTCCAGTTTGTGTTTCTTTCTTTTGTGGACAGAACACATTAACATGGGATGTGCCCTCTTCTTATAGGTACAGTCAGCCCTCCATATCTGCAATTTCTGCATCTGCAGATTCAACCAACCTTGGGCCGAAAATAATGGGAAAAAAATTAAAAATACTACAAATAAAAAACAATATAGTATAAGAACTATTTACACAGTATTTACATTGTATTGAGTATTATAAACAATCTAGAGATGGCTTAAAGGCTATAGGAGGATGTGCACATGGCACACCATTTTATATCAGGGACTTGAGTAGCTGCAGATTTTAGTGTCCTGGTGGGGAGGAGGGGGGCAGTCTTGGAACTAATCCCCCATGGACACTGAGGGATGATTATACTTTTTCTGCATGATTTGCAGGTTATTTTTCTTCACAGATAAATAAACCTAAGAATTAAACGTTTTGTTCAATTTAGCTGAAATAGCCAAGCCAAATTGTGAAGGTGCATCCTGGTTTCTCATTGCCGTTTATAATAAAATGGAAGTGGAAAAGAGTCGAATTGAGAAAGAAACTGTTAAGCCAAAGACATCAGCACTTGATAGTTTAGAAGATTCTTGGCTACCAGATTGCAAAGGGTATTAAAATCAGGCTGTCCACTGTCCACTGTGGAGAAAGGGGCTCTGGAGAGAGGCTCAAGGGAATGGCTGGACAGCCGTTTGCTAAGGGGATTAGGTGTGTGACTCATGGAGCCAATCA
>NW_012104843.1:1249310-1257156 GCF_000951045.1 Mandrillus leucophaeus | reverse complement strand
AGATATACACTGAGGCATAATAAATATGTCAGTATTCTAAAATCATTTCAAGTAGCTTATTTCCTTAGTCACCTTGAACCTCAATTTTTTAAAAAACAGAGTTGTTAAAAAATAATTGAGATATGAAATACTGTGCATATTTAATGTATACAATGTGATGAATTTGGATATGTCCATGTGTCCCTGTACCATAATCAAGGTAATAAACATATCTGTCATCTCCAAACGTTTCCTTGTACCTCTCCAGTTTGTGTTTCTTTCTTTTGTGGACAGAACACATTAACATGGGATGTGCCCTCTTCTTATAGGTACAGTCAGCCCTCCATATCTGCAATTTCTGCATCTGCAGATTCAACCAACCTTGGGCCGAAAATAATGGGAAAAAAATTAAAAATACTACAAATAAAAAACAATATAGTATAAGAACTATTTACACAGTATTTACATTGTATTGAGTATTATAAACAATCTAGAGATGGCTTAAAGGCTATAGGAGGATGTGCACATGGCACACCATTTTATATCAGGGACTTGAGTAGCTGCAGATTTTAGTGTCCTGGTGGGGAGGAGGGGGGCAGTCTTGGAACTAATCCCCCATGGACACTGAGGGATGATTATACTTTTTCTGCATGATTTGCAGGTTATTTTTCTTCACAGATAAATAAACCTAAGAATTAAACGTTTTGTTCAATTTAGCTGAAATAGCCAAGCCAAATTGTGAAGGTGCATCCTGGTTTCTCATTGCCGTTTATAATAAAATGGAAGTGGAAAAGAGTCGAATTGAGAAAGAAACTGTTAAGCCAAAGACATCAGCACTTGATAGTTTAGAAGATTCTTGGCTACCAGATTGCAAAGGGTATTAAAATCAGGCTGTCCACTGTGGAGAAAGGGGCTCTGGAGAGAGGCTCAAGGGAATGGCTGGACAGCCGTTTGCTAAGGGGATTAGGTGTGTGACTCATGGAGCCAATCACCCATGTCAGCAGAAGCCAGGAATAAGAATGGGGTTATCCTCGAAAATTCCACGGAGGCCTCTCTTGTTTAATGACCTGGATCCTCTAACATACACAGGAGACCCACTAGGCTTATGAAAATGTTGCATCAGCACAAACACTACCAGCTTGGACAGAATGAGGACAGAGACAGGATGAGATGAAGAAAGGCTGTCAGACTTCTGGAATTCTACAGGAAGAAAACAGGCTGATAGAGCTACTTGGCTGAAAATATACACTATTGTTCAAGGAAAACAATCCTTAGGGGACAGCCTCGAACCCAGAGGCAGAAGCCGGCAGAACTGTGAGCCCAGAGTGGAGCACTGGGCCACAGAGTATTATTCTTAGCCTCTGAAATATAATGGAGTTTGCTCTGCTGGATTTTAAACTAGCTTGGGTCGTGTGGCCCCTTTATTCCTTCCAATTTCTCCTTTTTGGAACTAGGGTATCTATCCTATGCCTGTCCCATCATTGTATTTTAGAAGCAGGTAACTTTTTTTTTAGTTTCACAGGTCTACAGATGAATGGGGATTTTGCCCACAGATGGATCATGCCCAGAGGCTCAGCCATATCTGATTCAGATGATTTAGATGATGAAACTTGGTGTTTTTGAGCTGAAGATATTTAAATGGGATTTTGGACTTAGATTTGACACTATAGTGGGTTGAGACTTTTAGGAATGCTGGGATAGGGTGAATGTATTTTACACATGGGATGGGGGACCATGTTTTGGGGTCAGAGGGTGGGCTGAGTAGTGGCTCCCCAAAAGATAAGTCTGTGTCCCAAAACCTGTGAATGTGACCTAGTTTGGGAAAAAAAAATCTTTCCACATGTAATTAATGTAAAGATCTAGAGATGAAGAGACCATCCTAGACTACATGGGTGGACCTTAAATCCAATAATCTGCACCTTTCTGGAGACACACAAGGGAGATTTGAAAGCCAAATGAAGTGAAGGCCACATGAAGATGGAGGCAGAGACTGGAGTGGTGAAACCATGAACCAGTGGTTGGAGAGAACCACCAGAAGCTGGAAGAAGCAAGGAATGGAATCTGCCCTAAAGTTTCTGAAAGGAGCACGGCCCTGCCAACACCTTGATTTCAGACTTCTGCAGGCTGTGTGAGAATAAATTTCTATTGCCTTAAGTTAGAAGTTCATGTTAGGAAGTTAGAAATTTGTTACAATAACCAGTAAAAGGTTATTAGTCCATAATACAGGTACTATCATTTAAAAACAAACTTTTCGATTTGATAGACATGAACAAATCTATACAGTGATGTCCCACAGAATGATATTCTGGTCAATGACGAACTGTGTATAAGACAGTGGTCCCATAAGAATACAATACAACGTTACTGTACCTTTTCTACACAAATGTTTACCATTGTGTTACAGTTGCCTGCAGTATTCAGTACAGTCACATGCTGTGCAGGTTTGTAGCCTATGAGCAACGGGTCACACCATACACCCTGGGTGTGTAGTTGGCTCTACCATCTAGGTTTGTGTCTGTGCACTCTACGATGCCTGCACAATCATGAAATGGCCAGAGACACATTCTCAGAGTATATCCTTATTGTTGGGTGACACATGACTGTATAGTGTCTATACATATAGTGTATACTATACATATATATACTATACATACCCTATATGTATAGTGTCTGTACATATAGTGTATGTATAGGGTAAGTATAGTATTTACATCTGTGCTGAGAGCTGGTGCTGACTTTTAAAATATGTTTAATACGTATTTTTATCTCTATTTTCACAAATTGCCTGTTATAGTCCTTTGCCCAGTTTTATATTATAGTATTCATTTTTTAATTGATTTTTTCAAGACCCCATAATAGACTGAAGTTATTTTTACTTCAAATTTTAAATTTTTTCTCTAGGTTGTCATTTGCCCTTCTCTTTTAAAAATAGTTTTGTATAAATAGATGTAAAACTATGTAGTCAAGTTCAGCAATCTTTTATTTAATGGTGTTGAATTGTGAGATCATACTGAGAATCATCTCAGGCTTTTCAATGCTCAAAACTACAAAAAATATTTGCCTATCCTTTTTTTTTTTTTTAGTACTTCCAAGGCTTCATCTGTTTCAGTTAAACCTTAATCTCTATGAGGTTAAACCTCAGTATATATGGGGTTAAACCTTAATCTATATGGGGTTAATCTAATTGTATTTTTTTTCCAAATGATAATTCTGCTGCCCCAAACCAGTTAGTAAATAACTCATTTCTGGTTACCTATGTATGAAATGGTGCTTTTAAGAATTTAATATGCTTGTATTTTCTATTTTTATCCCACTGAGCTATAACATATTTAAATATATGATGGGGCAAATCATCCTCTCCTGAATGCTTCTGTTTCAATTTATTTTTTATTAGTTTCACATGCCCATACTTCTCCAAATAAACTTTTAAAATATTTTGCAAGTCTTCATAATTCTTGTTGGGATTTTAATTGAAATTATATTAAATTTGTAGATTACTCTTAGGAGAACTGACATCTCTAAAATATAAAGGCTTCCTCCATTTACTGTACTATTTCTAGGTAGATTTTGTCCTAGGTATTGTATACTCTTTATTGCTATTGTAAATGAAATCTTAATTACATTTTCTATGAAGATTATAGGAAAGCTAGAAATAGCAGTGGAAACAACAATAAGAGGAAACGTTATGTTGGACTAACTGTGTAACAGGCACTATTATGAGGTATCACATGTAATAATTTATTTCATATGCATAACAATCCCCATTTTTACACATGAGGAAACTGAGGCACAAATGTTAAGAGACTTGCCCAAGGTTGCATAACTGATAGGTAGTAGGGCCAGAACTAGAATCCAAGCAATGTGGCTCCAGAGTTACTGGTTTTTGTATCTGGTACTTTGTAACGCTGTATTTGCTGGACTCTTGTACTAGTTTTAATTGATTTTCAGTGGTTTCTTCTACATTTTCCAGGAAGAGAATACTATGAACAACAATGACTAATAATTTTGTCTCCTTTTTTTAACATTATTTTTCCCCTAATTTATTGAATGAGCAAATAGTTCCCTAATACTGCATAACTGTGCATCCTCTCTATCGTAGGACACTGATGGTCGCCATATTTGGCAAGTGTTTTGCATGTTATCAGTGTGTCTTCAGTTGTTTATCCCTCGCTCCTTCTCTCTTCTTGTCTAACTCAGGCCTTCATCATTTTTCACCAACTTCTCAATGAGGCCAAGCTTGACTGGCTTAGAAAAGATTGCTGATTGGCTTGGGTTCAGCAACTTCCAAATTAAATAACAGCCCTCTATTATAGCACCCGGACATCTGCCGGACACTTGGCAGAGTCCCTTTGAGTGGGGTAGTGTGGCTACCTCTTACTCCCCTGCCTATTGTTTCCTCCTGTCAGACTCTATAGTGCTGCAAACATGCCTTCGTTTGAACTCTACTTCAATGTCTTTCTGTAATTCATTCACTTAAGGTGCAAGAGGAAGATCCATTTTTGCCCTGAGTGTTTTGCAGAACTAGCTTGCTGTCCAGACTGCTTTGTTTCTGGCATTTTCATTAATTCCACACATACTGCATCTGACAGAATTACTGCTGTGTTTGTTGACAGGCTCCTCTGGCCTCCAAATATCAAACGCATGATGTCCCTATCAAACTTGACACCTGTTTTTCATTCCCAGACATTGATTTTCCACCCACTAGCCAACATATTTCATAGAAAAAGCTGTTAGCACTATCTGCAAAGTATTGATTGCAGCAACACTGAAATCCCTACCTGAAAATTTACAGCCTTAATTTCCAGTAGGTTACATCAGTTATCTTCAAGTGGGTGAAGATTTAAGAGTGTGATCAGCATGTGCTAACTAAAGTGTTTACTACCGAACAGGCTATGCAACACGAAACTTACACCAAAATTGCAAAGATACAAATAAATATTAAGTAACTGCTTAAGTTTCTCAAAGATCAAATAAATGGGCAACTGGTTGCCAAGGAGGGAGTAAAATACAAACAAGCACACACTCTTCCAAAAATGGAGAAAAAGATCCAAAGTATAAAGAAAACACAAGTGTTCAATGTCGAAATTTAGGAAAATTTTGGGTAGTACACAGGCATTTTATTCTACCATTAACGGTACAAACTCGTCTTTTGTGAGATTTTATGACACAGAATTTGTGACTTTTTATATACAACATATATAAAGAATCTTTCTGAAGTTTAATAACTGTCTCATTCATGAATCAACATATCGAGGACCTACTGTGTACCTGTCACCATGCTAAGAATCTCAGTTGAATCACCTCATGTTGTCTTTGGATTATTTGTAAAGTTGATGCTATTTCACATACATTTTGAGAGAAAACACCTAATTTTGGGGATCCCATCTATGTTCTACACAGAACAGAGAAAAATTTTCAATTTTTCAATAATGGAATTTTCAATAATGGAATTGAAATACTAAATAACTTAGTATTTCAAAATGTATTATACTAAAATAGACGGATGAACTTCAAAATAAGCCCAAGGTCCACAGGCTGTTACTATTGGAACACACACTAAGAAATGCCACTAACACGGTCACTTTGACATAGTATTCCTTATGTGTGGTTTTGGGCAAATTCTCACACTGACAGACCACGGTTGGGGGGGAGAAGAACTCTTGGACACTCCCTTGAAATCATGTTGAGAAACCATTGTTCCAGGGACTAGGCTCTCACATCACTTTCCACTCCGTTCTGCCTACAGCAACAATTACTTGTTACCCAGCTTAAGGTCTCAAACTATGTTTAGTGTTGCTGGGAAAATTAAAGATGTATAAGGTACAACTTTTATGCTCAAAAAGTGTCTTCTTTTATGGTAGGCATGAATGTAATCTACACGGACTATGTGAATAAAGATGGCACATGATGTCCACACTGTATTGTACAAAGCATATGCAGTATTTCCTTGAAGGTTCTGAGAAGAGAGACATAACACAGATTGACAGCGACTTGTGTGCTTTTTAAAGATGGTGACACCTGTGCTCTTGGTTACAGGAATGGATTGGTCTGTGCTGTTCACTTGGCAGGGAAAAAGAAGGAACACATCTGGGCAAGGATAACATCACTAGCAACAGGTCGCGGTGCATGGAATGCAACTGGATCGCAGGGCCGAGGCATGCAGACAGGCCAGCTCAGCCACACGGGCAGTCAGATCAGCCACACAGACGGTCAGATCACACAGTGGGCAGGAAAGTTTCAATCTCGTCCTATGGACATTGGGAAGACTTCAGGAGGAAAACACTCAATTCAGCCAAGTATTTCCTGCAGGCTCACTGTGTGCCAGGCACTATTTTGATGCTGGAGATACTAGACTGAGTAAGTGTGTAAGACACAATCTCTACTCTCAAGGAGCTCACACTGGTGGAGAAGACTGACATGGAAACTGCTGAGAATGACAAATGTTTATCAGGATAGTGATAGAGGCATATCCAAGATACACAAGAGTACAGGGAGGGAAGGAAGGGATTCTCAGTGGGGATGTCGGGGGATAGTGGCAGGCAGCCAGTGCAGGATGGTTTCCCAAAAGAGGTGACACTCCAGCTAAGACTGGAAGAGTAGACAGAAAGTGGTCAAGCATGAGGAGAGGGCACTCCAGGCAGGTCAGGTGTGGGGGAGGGGCGCTCCAGGCAGGGCACGTGTGGGGGAGGGACGCTCCAGGCAGGGCAGGTGTGGGGGAGGGGCCCTCCAGGCAGGACAGGTGTGTGTGTGGGGGGTGCTCCGGGCAGGACAGATGTGGGGCAGGGGCACTCCAGGCAGGGCAGGTGTGGGGGAGGGGCGCTTCAGGCAGGGCAGGTGTAGGGGAGGGGCCCTCCAGGCAGGACAGGTGTGGGGGAGGGGCACTCCACGCAGGACAGGTGTGGGGGAGGGGCGCTCCAGGCAGGACAGGTGTGGGGGAGGGGTGCTCCAGGCAGGACAGGTATGAGGGCGAGAACTCCAGGCAGGTAGGTATGTCAGGGTAGTCAAACTGACCTTGAGGCAAGAGAATCCATATGAATGAACCAGACAGGAAGTTACCACAGCCTCCATGTAGGATATACAGGCAGTAAGCCATTGCATAGGGAAGGCCCATCCCTGGTGTTGGTGAGAAAGAGAATGAAGGACCTACACGTCCATTTCCTGAGGGATTCAGTGGGATTAGAGTGCTCTACAAGTAACAATCAAAGAATATAAATTAAAAGTCATTGATCTTGCCAGCATTTGAGATGTTACTGCCAATATAAAGGGCGCGGCGGTGAAGGAGACACTGTCATGACTACATTCACGAGCTTCTTTGCACTTCATCTTCCTCGTCGTGCTCTCTCAGTAAATGCTGTTATTCAGCCAGCTGATATGCTAGCAAGGCAGAAATGGGCTCTTCTTTTACCCTGACTACTACAATGACCCCCTAACTACAGTGTCTGATATAGCAGGTATTTAATAAATACTAGCTTAATTAATGAATAATTCATTGATTAAGGCAACTGCTAAGTTGGGCTCTGGGAGGCAGCATAGAAAGTATTACACATCTGGTTTACACATATGGTTTTAATGGGCAAGTTCTGGACAACAGTTCATATTGAAAATGCCCATGAATTAAAAACATGCTGAAGGTGCTATCTCTAAACAGAAAAATACACGTATTGTATTTCCATTTATTTTATAAATTTTCTGGGAGTGAGACTAAGGGCCAAGCATTATGCTAGTATCCACTTGATCCTCTCCAGGAAGAAAATCAGGTTATCAGATTAGGGATCTACACACCTAACGATGATCATCAGGATGGATAATCAGACTGGAAGGTGTTTCGAAAGCAACAATGCGCTAGGCACGGTGATGCACACCTGCA
>NW_012104843.1:1242500-1247690 GCF_000951045.1 Mandrillus leucophaeus | reverse complement strand
TGCGAGACTCCAGCAGTCTTCTCCATCACCCCAGTGCCTCAGCCGCCCAAGTAGCTGGGACTACAGGCGTGCACCACCATACCTGGCTAATGTTTTGTATTTTTAGTAGAGACAGGGTTTCACCATGTTGGCCAGGCTGGTCTTGAACTCCTGACCTCAAGTAACCCACCTCAGCCTGCGAAAGTGTTGGGATTACAGGTATGAGCCACTGTGCCCAGCTTAAGCATATTAATATTTGAAAATACAGTAATAACTGAAATGCTGTTGAAATAATATGCTACATACCAGGATTCAGCATGAAGTAAACAAAACTGCTGTTTATTGTTCAACACACTTCTGTTGAGACTCTTAATGCTGTCATTTTGTATCCCAATTTCTTGTAGTTCACATGTTCTTCTGTTGCTACAGGTGTCATTTTAATTCCTTCGTACCATTCCACTTAGAACTTCTGGCCCATGTCAAAGGATTCATGGCCTTGGATATGCCTAAGCAAAAGAAGCTGGTGTTTGATATCACCTACTTCCACTTCTCTAAATTTATTCTTGATTACTAGGATGTTCTCAGACTTTCCAAGGAGGCATAAAAGTCTTATAAACTCAACCCAGAGGTAAGCTGAGAAATCCCGTCTCTGAACAGAAAAGAAATTATCTTCAACCCTGCACTTTGATCTAAAGGTGCCTTGCATTTGAGCGTAGCAATTTGTCTGAGTTTTGAGTAGGTAGGAATACATTTGTTCTTTGGGCTTTGAGCTCTTGCTCAAATCTTTGTCTTGATGAATCTTGTGAATGCTCAAGTATACTGGGGCTTCACACACATTCACTGAAAAAGCACCTTTCTCCTTCTGCTCTCCCTGGAAGATCTCTGACACAGGTGTTTACCTGTGTAGCACACATAACTGAAGTTCTCAGGGAGTAGACTGGAAGGGCTTCATGATAGACAACTAAATATTGAAAAGAAATCCTTGGAGTTTTTATCTTAAAGCTCAGTCCTATCTCCTCTCACTCCTCCCATCTTCAAAACTCTGTTTTTATCCAGAATGGTTTAATTACTTTTGTTCCCTTGAAAAACTGTGACCTCAGGTTTTATTTAGGTCAAGATATTTTCCTAAACAAAGTTCTCTCCCTAATATGGTACCAACTGTTGAAATAATCCATTTCTTATGTTTCTGCTACTGTAAATACTTCATGTTATATAAAATACAGATATAAAAAATAAGCACACCACACATAATTGTTAAATGAATCAACGAACACCTTCCTTGAGTGTATTCACCTTTTACCAGAAGGTTTAAAGACATCGAGTAACTCAAAGAAGAAACCTTGCCTGGCACCTAATCAGGCAGATTTTTAAAAGCGTTGCGAGACTCCAGCAGTCTTCTCCATCACCCCAGTCATAACCTTTATGTCTCTATTCAACAAAAGAAGAGCAGCAGGAATGTCCAAACGTTTTCAGACCACAGTTAATCAGTTTTTCTCATCTTCAAAATGTATGGTCACTTAAGTCAGCTCTTTTTAAACCTGCAGAGACCGAAGTATCACTTTGGTCTAAGTGGAGAGAGACCAGAGAGGCCTGGGGGTGCTCTATTAAGCAACTTGCTGTAAACGTGGTATTTCTCTGAAGACCCACAATTTTATCTAAAAAAATGCACATTGTGGGTCATGTTCCATTAAAATATGTCTAATATAAAAAGAGTACTGCACAGTATTTAGCCCTGATTAAAACTGCTATTCTAGGAAAGCACCACTTGTACCACATAGTTCTGCACATAAAGTAAGATTTGGGCCAGGTGCGGTCACTCATGCTTGTAATACCAGTACTTCGGGAGGCCAAGGCAGGAAGATCACTTGAGTCCAGGAGTTCCAGAGAAGCCTGGGCAACATGGTGAAACACTGTCTCTCCTAAAATAACACAAATCAGCCAGGCATGGTGGCATGTAGCTGTAGTATCAGCTATTGGGTGGCTGAGGTAGAAGGATCGCTTGAGTCTCAGAAGTCAAGGCTGCAGTGAGTCCATCACGCCACTGCACTCCAGCCTGGGTGACAAAGCAAGACCCTGTCTCAATTAAAAAAAAATGATTTGGGTTTCCAAATCTTTGGAATTTGGTGTGCGAAGTGCAGTCTTATGTAAGAGAGTGATTTGCTGAAACATGGACATTTAAGGCTCTGAACTGCAAAATGGTCACCTATAAGTTGAGTGCCCATATGTCCTGGTTTGAAATGGGTTAAGCATGTTGTCCTGCATCACTGTTATTAGCCCAAAGCACCTTTGTTCAGATGACAAATTACATGGTCACCTTTCCAACAAGCCATGAAACTGCCACTGTATTCGCAATTCACAGTCCTCTTTGACAGAAACACCCACAGCCATGGGGCAGTAAGAATGACAGTCAAAACTGTGAACAATCGATCAGGCCCCAAGAGAAATTAATGGTGGAGATCAACCAAATGATATGGCTGTCAGAAATGTGACATTTAAATTTTCAGTTACTTGAAATAAAGGAAAAAAATCAGCTAACAATGCTTAAATCAATAAATAAGGCTACTAATACTAAAAGAAGCAGAAATTAAAGAAATAAAACAAAAACAGAGCTCACCTCATACCAGACATTAAAAGTCATTTCTGACCTCATAATACACAGACCAATGTGAGATTTCCTAAGAGCAAGTATAGCACCTTCCGTGTTTTCTGTACCTATGGACCCATGACACCAACCTAAAGGCATACATGTAGCCCATGAAAAATAAGTACATAATAATTTGAAGCAGTTATATGAGTAATTAGCACTCCTATTGATTAAAACACATATTTAAAAATGACTCATTAAAGACAGAATAAATCCAAAGCCAGAAAATGGTTCACTCATAGGAGGGGTGTGCGTGCACGTGTGTGTGTGTCTTTTGATAATTTACCATTGTAACTTGGGAAAGAATTATTATTTACATTGTACATTACCCATAGCAATTTTTAAAATGTTCAATTCCAGTTGGCTTCTATAATGTTTTTAAAAAAGTTTTCCTCTGCTTGAAAATGATGAGCTCTCGAAAATTGCCTAAAACTGAACCTTTTCATTTAACATTTTAAGACTCCTCTCATATTACTTAGTCTAATTCTCACGAAAAACAATAGAACGCTCTAAAACTATTTGTGCACCAATTGGCTGCAATGAACTTTAAAAAGTTAAGTAAGTTCTTGAGATAAAACACTTTATGCCAAGTTATGAATGCAAACTTACACTACTTAAATGAAGACTATATCCAGTATTATCCTAAGTTAAATACACATAAGACGACCAATATGGTCTTTTTCCGAAACCAGTCAGCCTGTATATCTCTCTTCCACATTGGTACATGGCATCAGCAACCCCTACTCCTGAGAACATACAAGAACTTTATACAAGTATTTTATTATTATATTACCCAGGATTAATGTCCTCTCTAAATTCACTTGACTGAACTTTTAGTCTCTTTCATTAGTTTGTCCATCTCTTCCCAGCTATCAGCCCCTTTTCTTCTGACCTTTCCCTCTTTTCCTCCCTAGCTGGGGTAGCCTGGCTTATCCCATCCATGATCCTCACTGTCACTTGCAATGCCCTGGCTCTTGTCCTTCCATCACCTCTGCAACGTGGACCCTACATTCCTATATTAGAGGGCTAACCTTTCATTGTGACTTCTGGCTCGCATGTCAAGGACGTTGTAAACCACTGGGTGACTCTGAATAAAGAGGACGTTGCTACATCAGATTGCTGATATCTAGTCTTCCTGGGGCTGAGGTGTTCTTGGAAAGCTTCCACTTCTCTTCTGACCTCTCCCATTGCCTCAGAAGCTTGTCCAGTTGCTATTCCAAATGTTTGCCAAACATTTTAAAACCTGACATCCATAGCATTTAATCACTGCCCAGTAAACATCAGGCATTTAAGTATCTTTAAGTGAATGACAGAGTGACTTCTTACATATTCAGGAATTTGAAGTCATTGATAAGGCCAGGCCTTATTCTGTATTGCTGCAGAGGGAACATGTGCACCTTGAAGGAAGCTACAGAGAGACGGACCTAGATCAACAGGAGCGCAGTTAGGAGCTGCCCAGCCGTCACTAACTTTACGAGGCGAGCACTTCCTAACCATACGCATGATTTAATGGTGGGTGGAGACCTGTTATGGTTTCTGTCTGGGTGACTGTGTCTGAGTGACCTTCAGAGGTCCCTTCAAGATTCAGATTTACAACTGTGCCAGGAGCTATGAAATGATAGGGATTATATACAAACAGTAATGAGCAAAAATTAAGGGTAGCAGAAAAGACTTAGAAAACGCTCTCCAAGCTTCCATGCCTTCTCTGCCTGGAGCACCCTAAATAGCTCTCAGTCTCGCACTCTTACTCATGTGGGGTGTAGCAGGGTAAAAGCAAGAAGTATCAAGAGCAACACACGCGCCATATGATGGCTTCAGGTGTTTTTGGTAAAGTCACAGCGAGTTTTTTGAACTGGCCCTCTCCTCTACAGAAGTAAATCTCAGAGATCACTTTATTTAAAGTGTCCCTGTCCCTGGGACAGCCCTCAGAGAGAAGAAAAAATGAAGGGAGGCAGAGACATGGGGGTGGGGAACACAGAGAACAGGCTTAAGACAGGCTTCCGAGTCCTAGACCAGTCCTCCCTATGAGGGAGGCCTGTATTCTTCTTTTATTTTTCATTATTGAATTTTATTTTTATTTTCAAATGTAACACCACAAAGCACAAATTTTATTCCACAAATCTATACATGTATGTGCTCATAACATTAATAGAATGAATATTTTATCTGAAAATATCTCCTGATTAGTCATAATTTACTGAGATGTTTGAACAAAATTAGGCCAGGCATGGTGGCTCATGCCTGTAGTCCCAGCATTTTGAGAGGCTAAGACAGGAGGATTGCTAGGGCCCAGGAGTTCAAGACCAGCCTGAGCAACACAGTGAGACCCTATCTCTACCAAAATAGACTGGGTAAAGAAAATGTGGTACATACACACCATGGAATACTATGCAGCCATAAAAAAGAATGAGCTCATGTCCTTTGCAGGGTGAGGATGGAAGCCATCATCCTCAGCAAACTAACAAAGGAACAGAAAACCAAACACAGCATGTTCAAATTCATAAGTGGGAGTTGAACAATGTGAACACATGGACACGGGGAGGGGAACAACACACACCAGGGCCTTT
>NW_012104843.1:1238839-1240785 GCF_000951045.1 Mandrillus leucophaeus | reverse complement strand
TATTAGTTTATAATTATTAAAATGATTATAAAAATAAATGTTTATTACTTATATATTTATATTTATAATGAACTTCAAGTGCATTTTATGAAGGTAAAGCACCACCCCTTTAAATGCCAGATATTAAACAAAGGATAAGAAATAAGAGGCTGATATAATTGAAGGGTTTACATTAAAAAAGAAGAAGAAAAGAAGTAGGAGGAAAATAAAAAAGTTTTCTTTTCCACTGCTGCATAGTTTTAAAAAATACTGAATAAAGACTAGCGAGATGGTGAAATTATAATAAATAATGACCAAATTAGAAATATGACCAACAAATTCTAAGGTCTATCACGCCATTTTGTCAGTTGTGTAGAACACTGCTTTTTACATATGTTCCCACAAGGGCCAAAACAAAAAGAGAAATTTAGGTAGAATTTTCTGATTGCAAATGTATTAATTTACCTTATTTAATTCTTACGAGTCCGAGTAATTACATTGTCAGTACTTAAAGATAAAACAAATTCGTCAAATTAAGTAACTTGCCTAAAGTCATTCAAATAATGCGTGACAAAGTCACTCCCAAAGTCACCCCTTCCTCCTTCAGGGACCCACGGGATTCACACTGCACAACAGAATCTCAACGTGGTCCTTCTGTGCAGAATGCAGTGAACTGATGACACACTATCTAGAAGGTTTTTCGGCTGCTCTTTTTATTCAATGCTTTTCTAAGAAGTCCAAAGTCTGCCACAGATATTACCTTATTAATCTTTACCATTTATCTGGGTATACCGGTTTTGGATGTTATTACTGTTGCTATCACGGATGAGAAAATTAACCTGATCACAAATGTCAGCAAGTGAGTGGCAGCTTGGGCTGGAAGTCTTGCCACCTAACACACAATCCAGGGCGCTAGCCACTAAATGTTGCTTTTTGTGATACAGCAAAACACACAAGGCCGTGCTACTGTTAATCTTTAATGAAACCGAGTATCAGCTGTACTATTCTGAATCATCATTCAGTTTCTAGTATAACATTCAGTACATAGTCAATCCTAAGACCACACATTCATATATAAAGGATGAAAGAAAATCCAATTTACTTTCTAAAATTACGTAAATTATTTTTAACAGGTCATAATTTTACATAAGAAAGGGAAATTAATTTGCCCATCAATTTACACTCAAGATACTTTTCCTCTCTTTAAGGAGTTGATTCTCTATTATTGTGGATTGATTACTTTTCCTTTCCTTAAAGAATTCTTAAAAATAATAACATCAATGTGATAAATGTTTCATTTCCTGTCCATCAGCAGCAGAAGCTCCATCTGCCCAGAGGACAAATCGAATGCTCCGTGACAATGAGGGGGGCGTAACAACCAACTTGTGGCTCTGCTCAAACTGGGTTCACCATGCTGTTTCTTCCTTTTACAAATGCACAGCAAATACGATGCCATTTAAAAAGGTTCCTAAGGTTTTCCCCAAATGCCTAATACTATTGTTTAGATATGAACTCTGTGTTGCCCAGGCTGGAGTGCTGTGGCTATCCACAGGCACAATCATGGCACACCCCAGCCTTGAACTCCTGGGCTCCACAATCTTCCCTTCTCGCCTCAGCCTCCTGAGTCTCCATAAATGCCATTACTGCAGCCTGGAATTCTCTCCTACTTATGTTCTTTTATCAAGTACAGTCTTAGCTGTCCTTCAAGGCTTGGCAGAAAGACCACCTCCTCACCTCAGCCTTAGCTGACAATACTATGTGCTTCAGCACTGGCCCATTCTCTTGGGTCACGTAATATTTTAGTAGTTCCTCTATTTAGCAAGCAGTCCCCATTTGTACCTAAGAATTTCTATGCTCATCCTTTTTAAGGCTGCAAGCTCCTTGCAAGGCGGGGCCAGATCTCTGTACTTCCCAAGCACAGTTCCCTATATCTGTCCCAGGTTTTCCATGAAAGCTTGTTGGAGGCA